>NW_026555321.1:79607500-79847383 GCF_021234165.1 Pteronotus mesoamericanus | reverse complement strand
ATCCCATTTGCAATACGAACAAGAGAAATAAGATACCTAGGAATAAACTTACCCAAGGAGGTAAGAGAACTGTACTCAGAGAACTACACAACACTGAAGAAAGAAATGAAGGAAGACAAAAAAAATGGCAGCATATATCTTGTTCGTGGATTGGAAGAATTAACGTCATCAAAATGCCCATGCCAGCCAAAGACATTAATACATTCAATGCAATCTGTGTTAAAATACTAATCAGATAAAACCCAGATTGAGAACAACAACTTCAAAAATGTATATGGACCATAAATGACCCTGAGTAGCCGCAACAACTTTGAGAAGAACAAAGTAGGAGGGATCACAATACCTAATATCAAAATATATTACAGGGCCATGGTAATCAAACAGTCGGGTACTGGCATAGGAACAGACACATTGATCATCGGAACAGAGGAGAGAGCCCAGAAATAATCCCATGTCTCTATGGTCAACTAACATTTGACAAACAGGGCAGGAGATTGAAATGACGTAAAAATAGCCTGTTCAACAAATGGTGTTGGGAATCCTGGACTGTTACATAGGAAAAAAAGAAACTCCACCACCAACTTACACCATGCACAAAAAGAAACTCAAGATAGATAAAGATTTAAATATAAGTCATGACACAATGAAAGTCCTAGAGGAGAATATAGACAGAAAAATTTCAGATATTCCACAGAGCAACATTTTCACCCGTACAGCCCCTCAGCAAGGGACATAAGGAAAGAATAAACAAGTTGGATCTCATCAACTTAAGAAGTTTCTGCATAGCTAAAGAATACATCAGCAAAATGCAAAGGGAACCTAATGTATGGGAAAATATATTTGTCAGTGATACCTCAAACAACGGTTTGATCTCCAAACTATATAAAGAAGCGCCATGACTGCAGTCTAGGAAGACAAACAGTGTGATTAAAAAAGGGGCAAAGGACCTGAACAGGCACTTCTCCAGGGCGGGCATGCAGAGGGCCCATAAGCATGTGAAAGGATGCGAAGCATCACTAGCCATCAGAGGGATGCTGATTAAAACCACAATGAGGTACAAATTCACACTGGGCAGAATGGCCATCATAAGCAAATCAACAAACAAGTGCCTGCGAGGCTGTGGAGGGAAGGGAACCATCATGCGCTGTGGGTGGGAATGCAGACTGGTGCAGCCACTCTGGGAAACAGTGTGGAATTTCCTCAAAAAACTAAAACTGGAACTGCCTTTACCTAGCATTTCCCCTGCTGGGATTATACCCTAAGAATCCAGAAACACCAGTTCAAAAGAACCTATGCACCCCAATGTTCATAGCAGCACAGTTTCCATCAGACAAGTGCTAGAGGCAAGGTAAGTGCCCATCAGTAAGAAAGTGGATCAAAAAGCCATGGTGTAGTTACAGAATGGACTACTATGCAGCAGAAAGAAAGAAGGAGCTCCTTCCCTTCAGGACAGCATGGGTGGAACTGGAGAGTATTATGCTAAGTAAGATAAGTCAGTTGGTCAAGACAAATGCCACATGATCACACCTGTAAGTCGAACGTAATGAAAAAATAAGCAAGCCAGGAAAATATAACCAGAGACACTGAAAAAAAGAACAAACTGACAGTAACCAGAGGGGAGGGGCAGGGAGGACAATAGGAGAAAGAAGGGGAGAGTCCTCAAGGATGATGACCAAAAGGACCCAGGGACAAAGGGAAAGAGTGGTAGGACAGAGGGTGGGTGGTGTGGGAGGGCGAGTGTGGTGGGGGAGGGAATGGAAAGAACTGTACTTGAACAACAATAAGAAAGTGTAAAAATAGTAAAAAAGTAATAAAATAACTCAGTTTTAGGAGTTAGTAATTTATAGTGAGCATTTTTCCACATCCAGCATACATATATATTATGCTGTTCTGTAAATATATATATATACACACATATACATATATATACATGAATACATATTATCGACACATATTTTTAATTAACAGCTTTATTTCTATTTCCTTTACAGTATGTCATTTATATATGAAAAGAGTTTATTATAACAACCTAGTATTTTTCAAATTTATCATTATGTGCTATTATAAATCTATTGTTAGGGTATATTTCCCCTACTTATTTAGGATAATTGCTTAGAACTTCTAAGACAGCAGGAAAAAAGTCTCAAACAGACGCCGCCATCCTGCCTTCCGGTGCTGCTTAAGACCAGGGCTGGCCAGATGAAGGCTGCCCGCTGGACCTGCTGCTAGGTCTTGAGGGGGTCCTTCCTGTGGCTCTGCAGTGCTCTCGAGCTCTGAAGGTGGATCTGGAACAGGAGAAAGAAACAGATTCACACACATACCTGGTTTTCCCTGGTCTTTCCAGCAACAGGTAAGGCGCCGCTGCCTTGAAGGGAGCTCCTGCCCATGACCCTCCCCTCCCAGATCATCTTCCCAGGCTGCCATCCCCTCACCTTCTGGCGTTGCACCCATGGGCTCTGGATGCTCCAGATCGATCCAAAGAAGGTGGGCCTGGCTCAGCCGCTGTGAAGGAGGGAAGCTGACCCGCACCAAGGACTTCTGCAGTCGCAACAAGGGGAAGCATAGGGGCTGGCCGAGCCCCTGCACCTGGTCTGGCCAGGTTCCCGCCATAGAGGCAATGGCCCTGGGGAGAGTCAGTTGGGAGCAGAGTCAGAGTCCTGGAATTCTCCTTCGACACTGCCCTCCCACGGCGACCTTGTCTGGGACAGGACCTGCGTGCATGCCCTTGCCCGTCTAGGGGACAGCGCATGCCACCCCGACCCCTGTGTGGCTGTCCTGGGAGTAACGGCATGGCGATGCAGCGAGTTTAACCGGGAGGCTTCGTATGTCTTTTCTTTCCGATGAAATTTCTTCTCAAAGTCCTGCACACTGCCCACCCCAACCCTTCCTGCACCTGCTCCTCCGCACGGAGGACTGAGGTAGATTGGTGAGCAGGCTGTTGGCCACACCTGCTCTTTGGAGTCTGGCGATGGTGGTGAGGAGAGCTGACTCTGGAGAGGGGCAGGCTGAGCGGGACGGCCCGTGGTGGGTGTGGGACCCTAGGACAAAGCTCAGTCCGGCCTGCTCTCTGGTTCAGTGAGGCCGAGGGCCCCACCCACAGTTCTCATTATTCTGTCCCCTGGGAATAGAAGCCACCAGAGCTCAGAACTCACTTGGGAATCAGATCTATAAGATCGCATTTGTGCCCAACCCGCCCAACTCACAGACTCTGCGCTTTTCAACGCATGAGGTCTTTTTCTGGCCCCAAACAGCACTCACCTTTTTATTTGATCCTGGGGTGTGTCACCATTGTCATTGTAACGAGGTACATGTGCAAATGTCGAGAAGATCTTGATCGCTTCACAGCGGATGGAAGGAGGACAGGACCTGCGAACGATGTCTATGGTGACTGCCTCATTCATTGGGTAGAACTGAGGCCCTTAGGTTGTGTTGGCTTCATTCAGTGAGTGATGCTAAGTGACCTTAGTAGTGCCTATTTCCGGTAAGTGCTTAGTACATGTGGTCGAAGAAATGAACTCCATCCAGAAGCATCCCAGATATCTGTGTGGCTTGGGGGAACCCCGATATCCCAAGAGAGTCACCAAAGACAACCACAAAGATCAGCAAAGTGTTTTCCCAAGCTATGTCAGACATTTTTCTTTTTTGCCACATGCTTTTCTAAGCTCAGAAATGCCACAGGCCATGATGGGTGAGGCGGGTGAATTTCCATGGGGGGCAGAAATAAATAACTGCCCCGAACAGCCAGAGCACATCCAGCAGGCCTGTGTGCAGAGCCAAATGCCAGGTAACATGTGCCATAGATTGGCCCCGGCAGTCTCTGCAAGAAGAACATGAGGAGGTTTATCCTCTGTCACCCCACTTTTCAAAGGAGCAAAGGCTCCGAGAGAAATGGTGACATTTTTTGGACACACAGCTAGGAGTGGGCAGAGTCCCCGCTGTGCTGAAAGGGGGCACGTGCTCACCGAGTAAGCAGATCGTCCAGGATCTGCTGGGCTCTGGAGAAGCCAGGGTGGATGGACCGGAAGCTGGAGAGCTGGGGGATGTTTCCACCCAGGAAAGCTGGCGCCATTAACACCGCCACCCGCTTCAGTGTGCATTCCTGGAGCGCCCGCACTCTGCCGGCCTCACGCAGGTTAGGCATGAACTCAGCTGCACCCTGGATGAGACCATGATAGATGTCACGTCAGTGCCTTCACCCGAACCACCAGGAGAACTGAGATTTGGGGCTCCCCCAGAACTCCCAGCACCCCAGGGGTGTGTGCGAAAGAAGACACAATGGTGCCCATGCTGCATAATGTTTGATGAAGAGGTGTCAAAAGTGCCATCTAAGTTGGGTACATGGAGGGTATTGATACATTATTACTTTAGAAGCATGGTGTTTAGATGAGGAATAACAGACTTTCCGTATTAATGGTATGAAGCGCACTGTCCCCGCAGGAGAACAAAAAGCAACCTCATTAGAGAGATGAAATCCCAAAGTATGGGGAGGTCAGATGGCTGCTCAAGGTCATGCAGTTAAGAACTGAAAACTGTCCAAAGCTAAGGCTGCATGGCCTTTCCTCAGCTACCTGCGACTTTATTCCTGACATGGATGGAAATCTTTTGGGGGAACAGTGTCCCTCTCCACTTTGGAAGTGTGTTCAAGATGGAGAGGCAAAGCCTACGACAATAACTGACTTTCAGAATGACACATCTATTTCCCTTTCTTTCACGCTGAAAGGCGCTTTCAGTGCGGAAACTGCACGGGGACAAACATCTGGTGATTCCTGACTGGAGAAAGCTGGTCACCAGCCAGGAGTGTGCACACATGACTCGGGAAGGTGGACATCCCTGAGGTCAGGGGCAAGCTGACAGGTGAGTCAAGGTTCCCTGAAGGACAATGAAGATCAAGGAATGCTGGGATTGCTTTCGACACACTGAAATCAGATTGGTAAATTTTTCTCCTTTTTTAAAACATTGTTGTTCATTTACAGTTTTCCCCATTGTCCTCCCTCTGCCGCCGTTGCTCTAAATTTAAACGAATGAGAAACCCTTGGGCCAGGCTGGGTGCAAGGCGGCAGCCATCATCCCCAAAACTGCTGTTGGTTGGCTATGTACAGCTACAGATTTTCATTTTGGAATCTGGCTGCAGGTGTTACATTTTTACATGTGCACGTCCTTCCAGCCGAGGACAGTATAGGTAAAGATTGTGGTTTTGATGTGTGTCACCCAAAGTTCATGACTTTGGAACCCCTAGAACTTCAAACTATCCCAATGTTTGAGTACATCCATAAGCAAGTATTTAAGGTTAAGTGAATCCAGTGATGTTTTGATCTTAACCCAATATGCCCAGTGTGTTAGAAGAGGAAGGGACGACAGGTGGAAGCACAGAGGGGATTCTGAGTTAAGAGACGGGCATCAGCAAGCCAGGGAGTGCCCCCCGAAAGCATCCGGCCCTGCCCACACCCTCACTTCTAACTCCTAGTCTCTGGACTTGTGAAAAATTAAGTGTCTGCTCTTTACACCACACAGTGTTGTCCTGTGTCATGGCAGCCCCAGCAAACTTAAACGGTCCACTCGGACACACTTCACTGACCCCATCAGCACTGCTGATATGCTACCTTCAGGGAATTATGCCACGTCCACCCGCACTGAGAGGCTACACCGCTCTGGAGAACTACTTCCATTGTTGGGGGAGCTCCTCGGGGACAGTCAGTCTGACTGCTCTGTGGGATGTATGGGGCAGGGAGTTTTTAAAAAAAGAAAGACAAAAATGAACAAGAAAAATGCAAAATGCTTCTGGTGTACTGTGAAATCAAGCATTTGCTTCCTCATATTCCCATGAGTTCCAGTAGTTTCTTTCTAGCCTCACTTACAGCCGGAGGGAGAAGTGGAGGGTCAGGTTCCTTTGGACGTGGGACTCTGGGACACTCCAGGGAAGGCCACTGGAGGTCCCTGGGGGAATCCCCAGATTCAATCTCATCCTGGGAACAAGACTTTAATTGGGGTCACGGGTTTGGAGACCCTTCTGGGCCTGCTCTCACCTCAGTCCGGCACTGGCTGGATTCGGTGGCCTGAAGCACCTTCCCCTTGTCAAGGGAGGCAGAGTAGTTGAACCCATCGACCAATTCCTCAATGGTGTCCTCACTGAAACTCTGCAAAGACAAACCCCGTACCAGGATAGGAGGCATCAACATCCCTCCAGCCCTGGCAAACTGATGCAGTCTACCGGGACTCAGCGAGGATGTTCCTGGCTGTCCTGCTGAGGTAGCAGCTGATTTGAATAACGTCAAAGTCCACAAGCACTGACTGACTGAACACCATGGGAACTACTTCCTTTACCAGGTATGATGGAGATGAATGAGGACACGTCTCCTAACCTGGGCTGATTACATTGGTTTGTCCTAGTCTGTGAACTGAAAAGTTGCAGAGATATAATCTAATATTGTACTCTCTCATCGTTTTGGTACACAACCCCCCAAATCCAGGGTGAGGATGTGTATGATTTGGAGGTCTGCAAAGACAGTGGAACTGACGACTCCACCAGGAATTTGGGGTGGTAGGAAAAGCAACAAAAACAGCAAAATGCAAATGTTCGTGTGGTCTACTGTGAAGTGTAAAATATCTTTTTTGCTGCAATACTCCTACAAATATGTGAGGAGTGTCTTTTACCTGTCCAATGTAGCTGGTGTGAGAAGCAGAGGTCCAGATTCCTCTGTGCATGGGATTGTGGGACATTTTTCAAAAGCACTGGGAGGGCCCTGAGCAAGTCATCCTCATATTTCAGCCTAGAGAATTGGACCTCTCAGGTCGTGTTAGACACGTGTTGGAGTTCCGGGGTTGGACAATTGCCCAGATGAGCTCTCACCTGAGACCAGCACGGGAAGGTGTCATTGTCGTGGTGCACCTGCACCCTGACCCGGTAGATGGTGTAGTGGCACTCTTGGGCCACTACCTCAACGATGTCTTCATTGGAATTCTGCAAAGAGAGAGCTGGGTGGTGAGCCAGGAGGCATCAGGAATCTTCCCCGCAACCTGTGGCCCTGTGTAATGGCAGACCTAGCAAACCAGTACACAGTCTATCAGGACACAGCGAGGATGTTCCCGATCGCCCTGCAGAAATGGCAGCAGAATTGAATCATGTCAAGGTCTAACAGCGGTAAAAAGCTGAATCACTGAGGAAAATTACCTTCTTTATAGGATAATGTGGAGAAGAATAAGCTCTTGACCTGGCTGGCCTAAAATGATTTGTCCGGCTCTGTGATTTTCCAAGTTATTGATAAATGTATGAAATATGTTAATGCCTCCCCATGTGTGTTTGTTTGTTTGTTTGTTTTTCACAAAAACCACCCTATCAGTGTGATGATGTATAGACTTGATGATGTTCAAGGCCAGAAGAGCTAACTGCTTCACAGGATACGTGTTAGAGAGAGTTAAACAATCAAAACGAGCAAAAGAACAGCACAAAATTCTGTTCTCCACCATTGTATCTTTTATGTGAATACTAGATTTCTACACTCCCAGGAACCTGGTTAGTAGTGTTGGGGATACAGCTTTCCTTGGAAGTGAGCATATGAAAACACTGAGGCCCCAGATTTCAGCCTGGGCTTTGCTCCCACCACGGTCATCTTGGGGTCCAGAGTGTGGGCCAGCTCTCACCTCAGACCAGTACTGGCCAGTGTTCCTGGCCAGGTGCTCTTGTCTCTCCCAGGGGTTGACGGTGTAAGTGAACCCATCGTCCAACTCCTCCAGGGTGTCTTCCTTGGAGTCCTGTGAAAACAGAACCCCGTTTCGGGCCAAGTCTTGTCAGGGACCCTTCTGCGAATTGACACTCGGGGAGATGCCCACCACAAATCCTGCTCCACACATCAGGCAGGCACAGAGAGGCCCCTGAAAACATCTCCAGCCAGGCAAGTATTTAAAGACATCTTGAGGACTCAGTGAGCAGAGGAGCTTGGTGCTCAGCAGTCACCTCCCCACCCTGCCTGCCGTGGCCTGGAGTGTGTACATGACAGTCACTTCAGGTTTCT
Source organism: Pteronotus mesoamericanus (assembly GCF_021234165.1). Lineage (NCBI taxonomy): Eukaryota > Metazoa > Chordata > Mammalia > Chiroptera > Mormoopidae > Pteronotus > Pteronotus mesoamericanus. The sequence goes on along the minus strand of NW_026555321.1, from coordinate 79,839,374 downwards.
CTCCCCTAACAACCATCTTCTCCCCAGGATGCCAACTCTTCATCACATCGTTCCCTCACCACCCCCAGTACACACATGTATGTAGGAAGAGGGGGTAAGTGGTGTGATGCAGTCTAAGTGGTATCGCAGTGGGGGCCTGCTCTGCACTGGAGTGACCTGGGTTGCCCACCGGTACCTGAGTTTGTATCCTGCCAGAAGGTGGTAGGCGTTGGTGACGGCTCTTGAGCCACTTTCTGCAGCAAGAGAAACTTTTCTTACTCTGGGCTTTCTTTAGCCTAGAGCCTCGGAAAAGCGGGAAACAGCAAAGAGACATCCTGTTCTCCCAACTGTGCCCAGTCGAATGAGCTGGAGAGGCAGTTGTCTCTAGAATGTGAGTGCCTAGTTACCAGAGTTCTAATCTCTCTCGGGGGTCGGTCACCAAGGAAGTGAGGTCACTCCTTCAAGATTCCATGACTTGAGCCCCTTCTTCCAATCATTGCCATCCAAAGCCCCTTCTGGGCTCTTGAGTGGTCACTTGGTTGTCTATGTCATCTCCACATCTGTACACCGATACGAAACACAGTCTTCTCCACAGCTACCTGGAGATGCACCAGGTGCTTAACTTGGAGGGGAAAGCTGAGTTCAGAACTCCTTTTTCTTACCAGTTTTGTCCCCTGGGGAAACCTGTGTGCCTCTCAGAGCCTCTCTAGTCGTCCAACCTCCACAATGAAAATTATGCTAGACAGAATTTTCCAAGAGCATCCTAAGGTGTGAATAAGATAATGCCTCTACCACCTGTGGGTTAACATCCCATGAATCTGATGCAGAAATGTAAAGGTAGAAGAGTTGAAAGAATGAGTGGGTTATAGCATGGAACACCTATCTAAGGAGGCCTAAGCTCCAGCTCGTGACCTTGCAGAAATCAGTGTCCTTCTTGGTCTCATTTTCAGGTGTGTACCTTAAGTGAATGAAATCACAGGAAACTGAGTTATTGTCATCCCCATGCCTAAAACCTTCCAGTGGTCTTTTGTTAATCTTAGAGTCAGGCCAAGTGCCTCGTGCAGTTTCAAGTGTTCAGAATATTCAGAGTGTAATCTGGTGATTCTGGACTCATGGTGGAAATATCTGTGTGTATGTACAGAGTGTTAGCAACTGGCTTCTGAACACTTTTGCAAACTGCCATGGTGATGGGACATCAGGTCTTGTCACTTCCATTGTACTTCCATTCTTGTGTTCTCTTCTATTTTCTCAACCTCTATTTCATTTTCTCTCTGCATATTTGTCTCTGTCTCTCCATCCCAGTCTCTTTGGCTTGCTGTGAAATCAGTGTAAATGGGAGAGCAATGGCCCATTTTTTCCAGATATCTGATGTACAGACTCCTTAGGACAGGTGTAAGGGAGTGCTCAGGCCAACAGCCAGCCACTGGGGCTCTCAACCCAAACTGCATCCTGACAAAAAAACGGGTAGAGTTACCTTTGGAGGAAATCTGTCTCTAGTTGAGCATCAGTTGAAACACATCTTCTGCTCCATAGAGAGATTTAAGCAGAGACGCTTGGCCAAACTGTGCCCAGGTGCCTGGTCCACAGATGTAGTGAGGTGTTAATATGTATTTGTATATTACAGGTGCAAGGATTGAAAGCAGTGGACTTTTTCTCAGTTTTCCCATCTAATTTTTGACCATTGTAGAAAACACACCCTCTCTGAGATTATGGAGAGAACTGAAGAAGGAATATTTGTAAATGGTGGAAGCACCAGACATGTCACAAACTAGCACCACACCAAAGTAGGAAGCATGCCATTATGTACAATGAATAGGTGAATGTATGATATCTTGGCAGGCCTTGCAAATGTTCCCTCCTCCCCTGGGCTGACATCACCCATGTGAAGAGTGCATCTGATCATAGATCATTGGGTATCTTTTCATGCATTGAAACCATAACTTCTCAGGATCCTAGGGACTTCTATTCCCAGAAGAGAGTGGAGGTGGTTGCCAGGGTCTGCCAGGACTTCTCGGGGAAAAGGCAGGAGCACTGAACTGATAACAGAACCTAGCCCAGCCGAGGGCCTGGAAGCCACAAAGGGGAGTAGATTCGGCCTAGGAGGCTCCATGAGACAGGCAGAAGCCAGGAGGGGACTTGGTGCATTTCACCAGCTTCTCTTTCTGCATGGAAAGCCCTGGCCTGAGATATGTGAATGACTCTATTTTACCATAGAAATTCAACCTTTATTTGTTCAGAATTATACATGTGCCTAATATTTAAAATAGTAATTTCAGCGCTGAGTGGGACCCACATGGCTGTCTGCGGGGCCAGGATGAGGGCTTCATCTTCCAGGCACAGCTGGAGGTCTATTCCTCATTTCAAGACCCTAGTGATTACTGCATATTTCAAATCAGCTCCCTTGTGGGATAAAACTATAACTTCCAAGGAAATAGCCAGCAGGGGGCAGTGGAATGAGACCTGCCCTTCTCTAAGCTCCCCAATGGAAAGCTACCTGCTGACACAGTGTTTTTCAGCTTAAAAATGAAAGAAATGTTCCCACATGTTATTGACTAAATGCATAGAACTTGGGGACAGACACTATGTTAAAAAAATGAACCTGTCACAAAAAGACAAACACAAGGGATCCCCCTCACGTGGCATTCCTGGTGTTGCATATTCACAGAGATGGGAAGTAGAATGCATGTTGCCAGAGGGTGAGAGAAGGGGTATTGGGATCCAGTGTTTCAGTTTTGCAAAATGAAAAGAATTCTGGAGATTGGTGGTGTGGATGACTGCAAAGCAATGTGAATATAATTCACACCTGCGAACTGTAGGCTTAGAAAGATTGAGAGTTGGTTTTACGTTACATGTACTTTACCACAATATTTTATTAAAAATAATTACCTAGGACTGCCATGTGTTGCAGTCACACTGACACCCATCTGAAAGGACATTTCATGGACATCCCTTGGTTTGGCCATTGGGCTCCCAGGACAGCGGATCTTCCCTGGTGTGACTCCGTGGGCCTGGGGAAACCACCCATTAAAGACAGTGTCTGATTCTAGACCAAAGAGCAGACTTGCCTGTAGCCTAAAATAAGAGTTGATGTCTCCCATCATGAAAAAGTCAGACATTCTTAATGCCCGTTAGTAATGATGTAGATTCCGAAGTGTGCTGTTCCTTATCTCTGATGCCACCCGATGTGTTTGCAGATGTCATCTGGTCTTCACATCACATCGTGGCTATTGGGGCTCAGAGAACTAGCAAAAAAATGGTGATATTTGGGAATTCCTTTTAAAATGGAGGCGTAGATAAACACGATATTCACTGCCATGCACAACCACATCAAAGTTACAAGTAAGCTCAGAAAAACCATGGTTCAGAACTGCCAGACATTGAGCTGAATGAAAGGCCTGCAACCACATAATTAAATAAGAAACCACATTGACTAGAAGGAGGTTCAGAGACATGGAATGAGCTGGTCCCACAATCAAGTGTGGCAGGTAAAAAGCAGAGGGATATATCAGGAGTGTGGGGTCACAGCCCCACATCTGGCCGCCGAGTCAAGGGTTCCAGTGACAGGAATAGAATTCTGTATGACTTTTTGCTGTAGAAACCAGCACGATTGAGTCTGAGTAAGACAGAGAGTACTAGACTCCGAGGCATTTCCCCTTAAACTGGCTGCTCAAGGACTTACTGGACTCACTTTCTCTGACCTTCAGTGCATATGCAATAGTTTGAAAGGCCACCATAGATATAGGGAAATACACTAAATTTACTGGCATTAGAGCGAGGGCAGAAAGGCAGTTTTCTCCCAGACAGAAATGCCAGAAAAGACCATAGTGCCGGTGATGAGCCTCCATCCACAGAGCTGGCAGGCATGTGTGAGATCTGAGACTCCATCAACCTGATGCACACAATATTCCCTACTCTGGTGATTCCCTGAGGCCTCATCACACCTAACTTTTGGGCCCACTGAAAGCTGTTTCCTGGGGCTTTTGCATAGGAAGGCTTGCCTTGACTCATGCTTCGTATCTGTCTAAATTCTCTCAAAGAAGCTGCATCTAGCTCAGCAAGTTTCATGCCCCTAACTAAGTGGCCCCAGGCCCAGAGCTAGCTGTAACCAGCCTTGGTTCACAGCTTTGCCTCCCCTGGGTACTTCCAACCCCACCACAAGTAGCAGCCATCTGCAGGTCAATTTATAGCTTACGCCAGGGGGCCATGGGCAGAAGACAGGTGATGGATGACATTGGTCTGCATGTTGCGGGAGGCCCCAGAGCCAGCTCATCTTGGTGGACTGCTTCATATCACATTGGAACATTGCTTAACCACCCCCACAAGTGACACACACTAGGGGGAGATTCTGTGGGCAACTGACCCCTGCTGAAATAAGTCCTGCTCAGTGGAATGGGCCTCTTCACAGCTGATTCTTATCGTAGTCAAAGGTCAGTGGTAAGTGGTCACAGCCACACCTTTCAACTGATTGACCTGGGTAAATCCTTCCCATTATCATGACAACAGCAATCAAGGCTCCGCAATGAGTGGAAGATGAACACAGCTTACATGGTGGACCCACCTCAAGTACCCAGCTAGCATGACAGGTGAGGCTGTGCTACCGGACCCTATAAGACACATACTACATTAGGACACACTACCAAGCCTGGGAGAGATAACAGCTCTACCTAACACACAGAAAGAATCACAAAGAGACTGCCAAAGTGAGGTGATGAAGAAACCTGTCCTGAATGAATGAACAAACAAAACTCCACCAAAAAGTAAGTAAGTAAGTAAGTAAATAAATATGGAGATAAGCGATCTGCCAGATGCAGACTTCAAAAAAACTGGTTACCAAAATTCAAGATTCTCAGTGAATTTTGTGAGGACCACAACAGATTAAAAGGATCATTACAAATTAAGGATACACTAATTGGAATAAGATTAAGTTACAGAGAATCAACAGTAGAATGAATGAAGCTGAAAATCAAATCAGTGATTTGGAATATAAGGAAGTAAAAATCACCCTATCAGAACAGCAAGAAGAAAAAAGAATACAGAAAATGAGACTCATGTGAGAAGCCTTGGGGACAACTTCAAGCCTAACTACATATGCATCATCGGGTGCCAAAAGGCAAAGACAGACAGCAGAAGTGGAAAGTTGAAAACCTAGTTGACAAAGTAAGAGCAGAAAACTTTCCCAACATGGTGAAGGAAATAGATGTACAAGTCCAGGAAGCTCAGAATTCAAACAAGATGAATCCAGAAAGGCCCATGCCAAGACATATCATAATTAAAATGTCAAAGGTTAAATGCAAAGAGAGTATCCTAAAAGCAGCAAGAGAAAACCAGTTACTTACAAGGGAGGTCCCATTAGACTGTCAGCTAATTTCTCAAAAGAAACTTTGGAGACCAGAAAAAAGTGACAAAATATATTCAAAATGATGAAAAGCAAGGACCTACAACCGAGATTACTCAACCCAGCAAAGCAATAACTTTCAATGAAAGGACAGATAAGAACTTCTGACCACGAAAAGCTAAAGGACTTCATCACCGCCAAACCAGTATCATATGAAATGTTAATGGGTCTTCTTTAAGAATAAGATCAAAACTATAAGCAATAAAATGACAACAAATATGTATCTATCAACATTTGATTCCAAAAAACAAAACCGATGAACATATGGAAGAGAAGCAGAATCATAGACAAAGAGAATGCTTTGGTGGTTACCAGATGGGGAATGGGTTGGGAAGATAAGCAAAAAATGTGAGGGGGTTAAGAAGTATCAATTTGTTGTTACAGAATAATCATGGGTATGTAAAGTACAGTACAGGAATTATAGTCCCACATATACTAACAACTATGTATGATTTCAGATGAATGCAAGGTTTATCAGGATGATCACTTACAAAGTGATGCAATGTCTAGTCACGGAGGTGTACACCCGAAGCTGATATAATAGTGGATGTCGACTGTAATTGAAAATAAAAATTTAAACATTCATTGTTTAAAAGGTTTAAAAATGGTGACACTCTGCACAGTCACTTATCCCCATTTTGAAACATGTATCCTGTAAACACTCACCAAAAACTAGCCGATGTAACTATACTGATTTCAGACAAAGTAGAATTCAGACACAAAATATTATCAGTAATAACTGAAAAATTAACTAATGATAAAAGCATAAACTTTTCAAGAAAAATTTCCAAACAAATAACGATACTAAATGAGTAAAACCGAACAACAGAGGGTCAAGGTAATAGGGAAAACATGACAAGTCAGAAAGACAAAATAGACGATTGTACAATAACAGAGGACTCAAGACTTGCCTTTCAGAAAATGATAAAACAAATAGACACAAAACCAATAGAAGAATAAACACATGAACAATCAACCAACTGACTTAATTGACATGTAGGAAACTATTAACATGGTAACAGCAGAACACACATGCTTCACAACAGCACTATTCAACACATAGACCATAATCTGGGCCATAAAATAAATGGCTGAAAAAGTTAAAAGCACAGAAATCACAGAAATTGTGTGTTCACATTATAACAGAATTAAATTAAAAATCAACAACAGAAAGAAAATAAGGGGAAAACATCATGTATTTTAAATTAAATTACACATGGGTCTAAGAGAAATTTTCAACCAATTCAAAAGTATTTTGAAGTGAATAAAAATTAAAACACAACATATCAAAATTTAGGAGGTACAGCTAAAAGAGTGCTCAACAGAAATTTACAGTGTTAAATGAAGAAAGAAAACTGATCTAACCTAAGCATTTACTTTATGAAATTAAAAGATATAAATTAAAACCAAAGCAAGCAGAAGGAATGAAATAATAATGATGAGAATGGAAATTAATATACTTCAAACAGAAAATATCAGAGAAAACCAGTAAAATCAAAACCAGATTTTTAAAAAATTTTAAAAAAATTGGTAAGCCTCTACTGAGTCTCACAGAGGTAAAAATGAAAGGTCATCATAATATCAGGGATGGAAAATGGCAAGTTTACTCTTAACTACACTGACACTAAAATGGAAATAGGAGAACGAAATAAACAACAATATACCCATAAATTCTACAACTTTGGGGAAATAAGCCAATTCCCTGAAAGATATAAATTAATACAATTCATGAAAGAACTAAGAGGGAACCTGAGGAGTACTGTATCTTTGAAAGAAATCAAAAGTTCTGTTGAAGGCCTATCTATACAGAAAACTCAAGGCACAGGTGCTTTTCTTGGTGATATCTAGAGTGCTTAGGAAGAAAATAATAACCCAATCTATACAACCTCCTCCTCCAAGAAATAGAAGAGCAAACACTGTCCAACTCATTTAATGAGGCCAAGAGTAACCTAATATAAACACTAGACAAGGACATTACAAGAGAAGGACTTTTCCTTTTTTAAAATGTTGTTTGTTTGTTTGTTTTTTTATTTATTTTTTCAAATACATTTCTCTCTGCCTACCCCCCACCACTTTCCCTGGACCCTCACTCCCTCCCTTCCTCCCTCCCTCAACTCTTCTTCTTTGGTTTTGTCCATGAGTCGTTGCTATATCTTCCTTGCCTTTCCCTTCCCTTCCCTTCCTTTTCCCCCACCCCGCCTTCCGTCTTGTCTCTGTTGGTTTCCCTTCCTTTCGGTGATGCTGGTCTTATTTTCCTTGCATCTTTGTACTGTTGGTTAGGTTCCACTTATAGGTGAGATCATATGGTATTTGTCCTTCGCCCCCGGGCTTATTCGGCTTAGCATAATGCTCTCCAGTTCCATCCATGCTGTCGTGAAGTTTAGTCGTTCTTTTTTCTTTCTGCTGTGTAGTATTCCACTGTGTAAATGAACCATCATTTTTTGATCCAATCATGTACTGATGGGCATTTAGGTTGCTTCCAACACTTGGCTATTGTCAATTGTGCTGCTCTGAACATTGGGGTGCATATGTTCTTTTGAAGTGCTGTTTTGGGATTCTTAGGGTAGAGTCCCAGCAGGGGAATCCCTGGATCAAAAGGCATTTCCATTTTCAGCTTTTCGAGGGAATTCCACACTGTTTTCCACAGTGGCTGCACCAGTCTGGATCCCCACCAACTATGTACTAGGGTTCCCTTTTCTCCACAGCCTCTCCAACACCTGTTGTTTGTTGATCTGTTTATGATGGGCATTCTGACCAGTGTGAGGGGGTACCCCATGGTGGTTTTGATCTGCATTTGTCTGATGGCAAGTGATGCTGAGCATCCTTTCAAATATCTCTGGGCCCTCTGTATCTCTACCTTGGAAAAGCATCTGCCCAGGTCCTTTGCCCATTTTTGGATTGGATCGTTTGTCTTCTTGCAGGGGAGTCGAGTGAGTTCTTTATATATCTTGGAGATCAAACCTCTATCTGATGTATCATTAGCAAATATATTTTCCCATATGGTTGGCTCCCTTTTCATTTTTCTGATGTTTTCTTTAGCTGTGCAGAAGCTTCTTGTTTTGATGAGGTCCCACTTGTTTATTCTTTCCTTTACGTCCTTTGCTTTAGGGGACATATCGGTGAAAAAATTGCTGTGTGGGATATCTGAGAGTTTCCTGCCAATGTTCTCCACTAGGACTTTGATGGTGTTGTGACTTATATTTAAGTCCTTTATTCATCTTGAGTTTATTTTTCTGTATGGTGTCAGCTGATGATCCAATTTCAATGTTTTGCATGCAGCCATCCAGCTCTCCCAACACCATATGCTGAGGAAGCTATTACTGCTCCATTTTATGCTTCTGCCCCCTTTGTCAAATATTAGATGCCCATAGAGACCTGGGCCTATTTCTGGACTTTCTGTTCTGTTCCACTGGTCTATGGATCTGTTCTTGTGCCAGTATCACATTGTTTTGAGTATAGTCACTTTGTAGTAGAGTTTGATGTCCGGTATTGTGATTCCACCTACTTTGTTTTTCTTTCTCAAAATTGCTGCGGCTATTCGGGGTCATTTATGGTTCCATGTAAATTTTTGAAATGTCTGTTCTATTTCTGTGAAATATGTCATTGGTATCTTAATAGGGATTGCATTGAATCTATGCATTGCTTTGGATAGTATGGACATTTTGATGATATAAATTCTCCCAATCCATGAGCACGGTGTATGCTTCCATTTATTTGTATCTTCCTTAATTTCTTTCTCCTATGTTGTATAGTTTTCTGCATACAGGTCTTTTACCTCTTTGGTTAAATTTATTCCTAGGTACTTTATTTTTCTTCTTGCTATATCAAGTGGTATTTTTTTTTCTGATTTCTTCTTCTATTTCATTGCTGGTGTACAAAAATGCCTTTGATTTCTGAATATTGACTTTGTATCCTGCTGTTTTGCCAAATTCACTTATTAGGTTGAGGAGTCTACAGGGTTTCTATGTACACTATCATGTCATCTGCAAACAATGATAGCTTTACTTCCTCCTTTCCTATTTAGATGCCTTTTATCTCTTTCTCTTGCCTGACTGCTGTGGCTAGGACTTCCAACACGATGTTGAAAAGAAGCGGTGAAAACGAACATCCTTGTCGTGTTCCCGTTCTCAGTGGGAAAGCTTTTAGTTTTTGCCCGTTGAGTATGATGTTGGCTCTAGGTTTTTCATATATGGGCTTTTATTACATTGAGGAATGCCTCATTTATTCCCATTTTGCTAAGTGTTTTGATCATAAATGGGTGCTGTACCTTATCGAATTCTTTTTCTGCATCTATCGAGATGATCCTGTATTTTTGTCTTTTCTTTCATTTATGTGATGTATCACATTTACTGATTTGTGTATATTCAACCATCCCTGCATGCCTGGGATGAATCCCACTTGATCGTGGTGGATAATCTTTTGAATGTATTGCTGGATGCGGTTTGCCAACATTTTGTTAAGGATTTTAGCATCTATGCTCATCAGCGCATTTGGCCTGTAGTTTTCTTTCTTTGTAGGGTCTTTATCTGGTTTTGGGACTCATAGAAAGAGTCTGGCCTCATAGAAAGAGTCTGGGAGTGTTCCCTCCTCTTGGATTTTTTGGAATAGTCTGAGAAGGACAGGGGTTAGCTCTTCCTTAAATGTTTTGTAAAATTCTCCTGTGAAACCGCCCGGCCCTGGGCTTTTGATGTGCCGGGAGTTTCTTGATTACTGCTTCAATTTCCCTAGCTGTTATCGGTCTGTTCAAGCTTTCTGTTTCTTCCTCCTTCAGTGTCAGAAGATTATACTTTTCTAAAAATTTCTCCATTTCATCAAGATTTTCAAATTTCTTGGCATAGAATTGTCCATAGTAGTTTCTGACGATCCTTTGTATTTCTGTGGTATCAGTTGTTATTTCTCCCCTTCATTTCTGATATTATTAATTGGGGTTGTCTCCCTTCTATTCTTTATGAGTCTTCTTAAAGGCTTGTCAATTTTATTTATCTTTTCAAAGAACCAGCGTTTCGATTGGTTGATCTTCTGAATTGTTCTGTTCGTCTCTATGTCATTCAGTTCTGCTCTAATCTTGACTATTGCCTTCCTTCTCCTTGCACTGGGATTTATTTCTTGTTGTTTCTCCAGTTCCTGAAGTTGTAGTGTTAGGTCTTTTATTTGAAGTGTTTCTATCTTTTTGAGGTAAGCCTGTATTGCTATGAACTTCCCTCTCAGGACTGCCTTTGCTGTGTCCCATAGGCTTTGGACTGTTGTCTGTTCATTTTTTTTGTTTCCAGAAATTTTTTGATTTCTTCTCATATCTCATTATTGACCTATTCATTGTTTAACAGCCTACTGTTGAGTCTCCATCAGTTTGGAAGTTTTTGAAGTTTCTCTTTGAAGTTGATTTCCAGTTTCAATCCCTTCTGGTCCGAGAAAAAGTTTGGTATGATTTCAAATTTCCTGAATTTGCTGCGGTTTGCTTTGTGTCCTGTCATGTGGTCTCTCTTTGAAAAACTGCCATGAGCATTTGAAAAGAATGTGTATTTTTCTTCTTTGGGATGTAAGGTAATATATATGTCAGTTAAGTCTCTTTGATTCAGTGTGTCATTCAGTGCCACGATATGTTTATTAATGTTTTGTTTGGAAGATCTGTTCATTTTTGACAGTGGGGTGTTGAAATCCCCTACTATCAGTGTGTTGCTGTCTATATCTTTTTTGATGTCATCCAACAATTTCCTTATAAACTTGGGGGCTCCTATATTGGGAGTATATAAGTTTACAATGTTGATATGTTCTTGATAGATTCTTCCTTTAAGTATTATAAAGTGCCCCTCTGGGTCTCTTTTTTGGCCTTTGTTTTGAAATCTACTTTGTCTGACAGAAGTATGGCAACCCCGGCCTTTTTCTCTTGCCCATTTGCTTGGACGAGTTTTTTCCATCCCTTTACTTTCAATCTGTGTAGGTCTGTTGGTCTGAGGTGGGTCTCTTGTAGGCAGCATATGTGTGGGTCATGTTTTCTTACCCATTCAGCTACACTGTGTCTTTTGTTTGGAGCATTTAGTCCATTGACAGTGAGAGTTATTACTGATAGAAACTTATTAATTTTTTCTCTATGAACCTGTGTTTTTCTCTTTCTCACTCTCTTCCTTCATCTTCTCAAACCAGTCCCTTTAGCATATCTTGGAGTGCTGGTTTGGTAGAGATGAATTCTTTTAGCCTTCTCTTGTCTGGGAAAATCTGTATTTCCCCTACTATTTTAATTGAGAGCCTAGCTGGGTAGAGCAGCCTTGGCTGTAGGCCCTTGCTCTTCATGACTTGTAATATTTGTTGCTATTCCCTTCTGGTTTGTAGTGTTTCTGTTGAGAAGTCAGCTCCTAGCCATATCAGGGCCCCCTTGTATGTTACTTTCTCCTTCTCCCTTGCTGCCTTGAGGATTCTCTCTTTGTATTTAATAGTTGCCATTTTAATGATGATGTGTCTTGGAGTGGACCTCTTTGAGTCCCTCTTGAGTGGGGTCCTCTGTGCCTCCTGGATCCACGAGACCCTGTCTCTCCTCAAATTGGGGAAATTTTCCATCATTACTTTTTCAAGGATGTTCTCTATCCCTTGCTCCTCTTCTTCTCCTTCTGGTATCCCTATTATACGGATATTATTGCGTTTCATATGCAGGTTGTCCTGCATTTCCCTAAATGCCTCTTCATTCTTTGGAGTCTTTTTTCCATTTCTTGTTCTTTCTGGGAGCTTTTTCTACCTTGTCCTCCATCTCACTGATTCGATCCCTGGCTTCATCCAGCCTGCTTTGGATTCCTTCTACTGTGTTCTTCAATTCAGAAATGGTATTCTTCATATCCTCTTGTGTCTTCTTCATAGTTTCTATGTCCTTTTCCAGGCTGATGTAGTTTGCTGTAAGATCCTGATAGTGTCTCTGCAGTTTCTCATAGTTCTCTTTGAGCTGGCTGAGCTCATTGAGCTTCCTTAGAACCATTGTTTTGAATTCAATTTCTGATAGTGCCCTTGCCTCTCTTTCATTTAGCTCTGTCTGTGGGGAGTCCCCTTTTCCACTCATTTGAGGGGAACTTTTTTTTCTTTCCATTTTTGTGGGAGTCTGTTAAGTAGTTTATTTATTTATTTATTTTTGCTTCTGCTTCAATTGGGCTCTCTAGATTTCCTGACTTTCTGGATTAAACTTCTATGGTAGTAGGCGGGTCCTTTTATTTATTTATTTATGCATCCATTCATTCATTTATTTTCCCCTTAACTTTTCTTTCTGGGCCTGCTTCTGATGAGGTAAGTTGTTGACCCTATATGACCTTGGGTCGTTTGTTTGAGCCTTCCAGGAGTCTACTGTCTGTGTCTGACTCCTGCTTTGGGCAGCTCTGTGACACCTTCGGCCAGGGATTGACTACTTCTGTGGATCACTCAGCACTCTCACGCTGGCTCCTTGAGCACACTCCCTGGCCCGGCAGGATCCCCTACCCGCCTGGGCTCGCGCGTGCTTGCCCCACACAGGGGGCTTATTCGTGACCTGGCGTACTCGTCTGAGTTCCCAGGCTGTCAGGCACCCTGGCACTGGTCTGTTTAGGGTCTTCTATTGTGTGCTTTCCCGGCTTTTGGCTCTTTGGATGCATTGCTTGCCCTCGCCAAATGGAGACTACGGAAATGGGAGGAAGTCAGCTCCAGGACTCCCTGGTTAATCCTGTCTCTGGTCTCTCCTCCAGGGACTCTGGGCAGCTCTGTGACCCTTTCCGCCCGGGATCCACTATTTCTGCGGACCACTCTGCACTCGCCGGCCCGCGCAGGTCGATTTACACCTGCCCTTGATGATCTGCACACTCCCTCACAGGTCCCATCGGTGGCAACCTGTGGGAGGACTTATGAGCCCGAGCTAGCCCTCTCCAGCCCACGCGGATCCACACACACGGTCGCCAAGCCTCGCCGGCCACTCAACACAAGTGTGCGTGTCTGCACCGGGTTGTTTTGGGCTGTCTGTTGTGTGCTTTTCAGCTTTTGGCTCTTTGGGTGTGTGTTCTTTTCCCGCAAAATGGAGACTAGGGAAAGGAGAAGGAGTTGGGACTCCCTGGTTCCTCCTCCTGTTCTTTCCCCAACACCTCTGTCTCCAGTCTTTCCTCAGGTGTCTCTGTGCAGTTCTGTGACGCCTTCGGCCAAGGATCCACTATTCGTGCAGAGGGCGTTGCAATTGCGGGCAGTCTGGTTCGTGCGCGCCCCGCTTCTCCCTCTTTGGGGGCGCACCCTGCCTGCCCCGAATGAAGAATACAGAATGGGGAGGTAGTCGGGACTCCCCGGTTCCTCCTCCCGTTCCTTCCCCAATGCCTCCCTCTCCATTCTCTCCTTAAGGCTCTCAATGCAGCTGTGTGACCCCTTTGGCCTGGGATCCTCTATTTCTTCCAGCCAGTCTGCACTTAGCGCCCCAGCTCACACGTGCACAGGCTGTGTGCGGAGCACACAAAAGGCAGGTTAATTGATTCCCTTATGCCTGAACGAGATTGTAGCTGCAGAGTGGGAGGTGCGTTATCACCGGGGCTCCACCGGCTGCTGTGTCAGTTCTATTCACAAAGTTTTCCTCAACAGTCTTTTCCCAGGCACCAGCCCGCTCTGCTGCCACCTCTACCCACAGATCAAGGAGGGTGGCTGCCAGTGCAATTTTTGCATTGGCCCTTGAAATGTCTCTTGGCATTCCTAGCCGCCTGTCTCTGGCAGACAGCACCCCTAAGCTTTTCGGGGTTGCGTTTTGTCTGTATTTTCCTGGTTTTAGCTGCTGTAGTTTAGAGGACCCTGTTTATGATTCAGACCCCGTTCTTCTCAGGGGAGCTAACTGGCCGTTTCAATGACCCTCTGGTGCTGGTGCCTGTGGGCACCCAGCCCACCCTCTCGAGCCTCCACCACACTTCTCACCCGTTGAGACGTGTGAGAATTGAGTCCACTGTCCACGGCTCCAAGGCTCCTCTCCCACTATCGTTCCATTGTTTTCCAGGTGATTACTCCACTATTTAGTCACAATTCCAGTTTGGTCTTGGGAGGAGGAGGTCAACGTGACTCCCATTCACTCCGCTAATTCATCCGGAATTTTCAAACCAATATTCTTTGTGAATATACATGTAAATCCCTTCAACAAAACAGAACTTGGATCCAGCAATACACACACAAAAAGATTAGACATCCTGATCCAGTGGGATTCATCACAGGAATGCACGGCTGGCTCAACACTCAAAAATCTATGCAGAATATAAATTGGTCCAGCCACTGGGTAAACAGAATGGAGGTTGCTCAGAAAGTTAAAGAGAACTCCCTTGTGATTCAGCTATTCCACTTGAGGGTATTTATAAGAAGAAATCCAACCCACTACTTTGAAAAGATAAATGCACCTCCATGTCCATTGCAGCATTATTTAGTAGACAACATATGGAAACAACCTAAATATTCGTTGATGAATGTATGGATAAAGAAGGTATGGGGGGGTGTGTGTGTGTATGTGAATGTGTGTGTATATAAAACTCAGCCATAAAAAAAGAAAATCTTGCCATTTTCAACACATGGACGGACATCTAAACAGCATAATATTGCTAAAAGGGCATGTACCTATAACAATGGAAGAGAAAAAAGCGCCCAGGAAGACACCCATGCAAATATAGTCAGTTGAGTTTTGGAAAAGGTAGAAACACAATGTAATGGAGAATTTTTTCATTTCAAAAAATGTTGCTGGAAAAATTCAGGTATTCAGGTGCAAGAAAAAGAAATATATAAACCATGACAGAAACTGCATACCTTTCACCAAAAGCAAAATAAATCATTGACCTAATTCACTGTCTAAACCTTAAAAATCCTGAAGAAACCAAGGAGAACAATCTGTGTGACCTTGGCTGTGGTGATAAAGCTTTGGTTGTGATACTAAAAGCATGGGCCATAGGAAAAAAAATTGACAAATTGAACATTTAAAAAATTTAAAATTTTTGCACTCTGAAGACACTGTAAAGAGAGGGAAAAGACAAGCCACAGATTTAGGGAAAATTATTTACATATCCCGTATTAGATAAAGGACTTCTATTCTTGTTGACCATATAAAGAACTTGTGCACTCAACAGTAAGAAAAAAACACCCCCCCCCATTAAAATAGACAAAATTCACACGAAGATAATTCTTTTAAAAAAACCTGAATAAAAATAAGCATATGAAAAGACGACCAACATCCATGGTCATTAAGAAAGTAAATAAAAACCACAAATAAGTACCACCACATACCTAGAATGGCTAAAATTCTAAAACTACCAATACCAAGACTACCAACAGGAATGTTCATTCACTGTTAGGAATGGAAATTATACAGCTATTTGGAAAACTGTTTAACAATTTTTTATAACACTGAACATAGTTTTACCCAGATACCTCACGCCTAAGTAATTACTCAGGTGAATCACATTCTATGGTCACCTAAAAACCTCATAGTAAATATTTGTGACAGCTTTACTCATTATATCCCACACCTGGAAAGAATCCCGATACTCGTCAACAGGTGGCTGCAGAAACAAAATATGGTGTATCCCTGAGGTAGAATCCACTGGTGCCCTGCATGATAGTGAAGAGAAATCCCTGTGAAAGTGATGCAGAGCACAAGAAGTCTACATTGAAAGGAGAGGAAAGAGAATTCTAGGAGAGTAATCTTGAGGAAGAGATCAAATCAATCAAATACCTGATGTGTGCAGCCATGGCGAAAAGAGGTTGAAACATATGGGAGAAAGCCTTGAGAAGTTAAGAATGATAAGAGAAAACTAGTGGAAACCAACAAATGAACAATAACCCCCAAAGCCTGTTTTTAATTTCAAGAGGGAAAAAGAGTGCAAAACTAGAAATGTGATTGCAGTATCCATCGTTCTTCTGTAATGCTTATATAGCCATATAACAATGAAAACACTGACTATTGACCTAATGCAAAGGGGTGACATTCACTCTATTAAGAGGATGGGGGACAAGAAGGATGCAGGAACAAATCTTATATTTCTTGTAGGCAGGAGATAAGTCAGTAGTAGATAGCATTTTAACTGAAATATCAAAAAATGAATATATGTCACGTCAAACAGAAATAAAGATATAAACAACAGAGGAAACCATTTAAAAAGTGAAAACCTAGGTGCCTTAGTAGACCGTGAATTAGAGATGGGGACAGTGGGAAGTAGATGCTTCTTCTATTATAATCCTCAGTGATTCCTGAGGCAAAATACATGTAGTACTTTGTGTGATGCCATGAAATGAATATTTAGACAAAATATATATGCTTAACTACATGTATTAGTAAAAAATGAAAACTAATGAGCAAAGCATGCAAGAAAATGATTTAGTAGAACACAGGTAACCTAGAGAAAGTAAGAGAAAATAAATAATGAATAAGAGTGAAATGAGAGAAAATTAAAGAAATACAAGATGGATAGTGAAAAGCAAAAGCTAAATTTTTGAAATGCACAAATACAACAGATTTTACTTTTTCCATTAAAAATTAATCATAAAAGACACCATTAAGCTTCAAGATATCATAATAGTACTCGGAACAACTTTACGCCAATAAATTTGACAACTTAAATGGAGTGAAAAACATGAATTATGAAAATTAACTAAAAGAATGGAAAGTACAAGTAGACATAAAACATAACAGACATTGAATCAGTCTCAATATCAGAAAATCTACAGGCTTAAACTATTTAAAAGGTGAGTTTTACCAGATCTTAAAGGTTTTATTTTTTACAATAACCCACTCAAAATAAAAAGAGAATGTAAACTAAACAGCCCATTTTTTGTTTGAAGTTGTAAATCTTGATGCCAAAAGTATGGAGAGTACCATGAGAAAGAGAGTTCATCAGCCAACCTTTTTTTTTCTTAAAGTAGTAGTCATAGTAGTGGTAGCACTAATTGATAAGATATATTGAGCTCTTTATACATGTCAGGCACAATATACTGGTTGTTCATTTCCTAACAACTTTATTAAGATATAATTGATACACAAAGAATTTCACATATTTATTGTAGGAAATTTGATGAGTTTGGACATGTACAAACAACCATGATACCATCATCACAGTCATAGTACAGATACATCCAACACCTCTCAGTATTCTTATACTTCTTTGCCTTTTTAAAATATGTTGCTTGAATGGTAAGAACACTTACCAGGACATCTGACCTCATAACAAATTTAGAAGTGCATGACACCATGCCGTTAACTATGAGCAGTATGTTGTACAATAGATCTCTAGAAATTACACAGATAGAATAACTGAAACTATACCTATAGAAAAACTAGTCTCCATTTCCTCCACTATAATAGTTTTATAACTGCTAACTTAGTCTTGAAGACAGTTTTGTCAAGAAGATATTATTAAGAAGCCTATGTAGTCAGTCAGATTTCTAAAGTATAGGTAGTTAAGTAATTTGCCCATGACATAAACCTAGGTCATTCTCAAGAATTCTGTAATAAATGAGACCAATGCATTCTATGCATGGAGGAGAGACCTGGTTCCAACTGGTGTGGGGTCACTATTCAGGTGCCAGATGAGGGGGTTCCCTGTTCCCCACAGAGTCCCCCCAGGTTGCTATGGATGGTGAAAACAATATAAGTCATTCCAGATGCTCTTGGTCTGCCAGTAAAAGGGGGTGGCAATTCCATCTAGTGGAGAATAACCTGAGTCCTTCTCTTAAAGCGGCTTTTATCGAGAACAGTATGTGCAGGTGTATACAGCATGCATGCAAAGCTCAACAGTCAATGTCAAAAGGCTATATTTGAAGGAAAACAGAGATTTGCCTCAGGTCAGGATCTGCTAGATAGGGTGGCACCCATTTGGCCCCGAATCCTGGGAGACTGATCACATTCTTTGCTTGGACCCCACACATCAGTACTTGTTAACTCAAGGGCATTCTTAGCAAAGTAAGTTTCATAGGATTTAATGCATTACTTTTGCAGGCCTAATTGTCCCCAGGAACCACCTGATAAGTTTAGGGCTGTACCTGCCTTTAGTATTGTTTCACTGACCCCATCAGGCAGCAGGCAGAGTAGCCAATAGATAAAGAGACTTCTTTCAGATGGAATGAAGACTCCAGCCATGAGAATGCCAAGGGGTGAGAGTCTTTGCCCCTTCTGCGTGTCCCCCAAGTCCCTCCCTGATGATTCCCGTGTGACTGTGCCTGTCTTAGGTACCCCTGCCATGGAGAGGTCTTACCCTTCATTGACTAACCAGTCATCCTCCAGGGCTAAGGAAGGTGATGTGAGGGAGACAGTGGCTGCACTCCTGTCCAAGGGGACAGGTTTTGTCTCCTCAGTGGCCTATTTTTCGAAGGCGTCCAAGCTCAGCTCTAGCCTTGGTGCCCTCTTGCCTGTCAGCAAGGTTCCAGTCTCTGAAACCAGGTGCGATGGGTCCCAACAATTTGCTTATTTGAAGACACAAAGCTAAAACAGTGCAGGTGCCTAACTGCAAGGTAAAAATACTAACCAATACAAAAAAAAGAGAAAAGGATAGAATTTTGGTGCTGAGAAGAAACAAAAATTTTTTTAAATAACAGGTAATATAAATTATATACATAAAAAATCCAGGAGAGTCCTGGCTGATTTGGCTCAGTAGATTGAGCCTGGCCTGTGAACTGAAGGGAGGGTTGCTGGTTCGATTCCCAGTCAGGGCACATACCTGAGTTGCAGGCCACGTCCCCAGTAGGGGGTACATGAGAGGCAACCACACATTGATGTTTCTCTCACTCTCTTTCTTTCTCCCTCCCCCTCTGCCTAAAAATAAATAAAGAAAATCTTTTTTAAAAAATCCAGGAGAATATATAAACAAACTTCTGGAACAGATAGGCTCTTTGTCAAGATTGCTGGATAAGAGATAATGATTTACATTATGTATCAGCAGAAATCTATTAGGAAATTCATCTCTTAAGAATCTCATTCAAAATGCAACCAAAATACAAGGTACCTAGTGTTGGGAAATGCCCGGCCTGGTTTCGGAAGTTGTAACCCTGCCCACGGGCTGGAGGGCCCCAAGGCTGGAAATAATCAGGAGGCCTTGGGAAAACAGGCTCCTGCGGAGACTTGATCTGTCCCCCGTGGCAGGGGCACAGCCCCACCTCTCTGCTTTGCCATGGAGGGCCAATGGCCAATGACGGGTAAGTTACCTTGTGCTGAGGTAAACGACCTAAGACAGGCCTTGGTTGGTACTGGCAGCAGACAAGAAATTGGGGAACACGGAGAAGGGACAAAAAAGGCCCTCACACCTCTCGGCTCGGCTTGGACATGGCTGGAGTCCTCATTACAGCCGAGAAACAGCCTCCTTATCTCTTGGTGGTTCCCTCCCCCGGCCTGACTCAGGCTTGAAACAATACAGGAAAACAGCCCTAAATCAGATCTGGAGGGTCCTGGAATAATCAGGCCTAGAGGTAAATTTTTTGGAGTGTATTCTGTTCCTCCCTCAAATCTCTGATCAGCTCATGCTGCACAGGACCTTTGTTTATACCCCGTACCTGGTACTGTTAAGACATTTACTTTATTTACACTTTTTACCCTATATCTTTAAGGTGCCTTTAAGTCTACTTCTCCCATATCTATAGTCTCTGTTGTTGATTCTAATCTCCTCTCAGACCCATGTATATCAGAGAATTCCTGTCACTTGTTTTCTTAAAGGTATCTATTCGCTGTGAACCTTAATATGCTAAAGTAATGAGAGAACCTGTGCATTCCTGTTACATACCCCACTGATAAGATTTTCAATAAAGGCCTTGGAACAAAGGGTGACGGGCCTTCCCCACTGGAGGGATGTACCACGGCCTCATCCAGTGAGAGGGAAGTGCCCCCGTTGGCTCTCTCAGCAAACAGAGAGGTGTTCGCGGCGTTCTGTGTTTGTCCCCCTCATCCGCAACAACTCCGGGACGGGCTCTGCGGCTTTCAGAGCCCTGCTCCCACCTCAGCCGGCCCCAGCCGGTTTCCCTCGGGTTTCAGGGAGCGCTGATTCTCTGTGGCACTGCCCTACGGCCGTGCGCCCCTATAGCCACCGTGCAGTGCGACAACCTAGAGAGAAATCTTAAAAAATGTCTAATGTCTGTATTGACAAAAATTATATTACTTTTTGAAGGCTTAAATAGAAATATTGAGAAGAGAAATGTTATATTCATGGACAGGAAAAAATATCCTAAAAAAGTAATTTCCCTAAAATAGCTCCATAATCTAATGCTATCTTAATCATGATGCTAACCATATTTTTAAAAGAAGTTGACAAGACTTATAACTTACTTGCAGAAGTAAGAAGCAATTTTGCCCAAGTCTCTATTCCACAGGACCAGTCCCTCATGCCCATTGTCACATGGACTTGGGCTCACCAGATCAGACCCCACACCCTGCAAGCCATGTTTCTTGTCTTTTCATGCAGGGACTCTGCCCACATGTCTAAATGGCAGTTGAAGTATTGGGAACGGAGGCTACGACAACTCTGAACTTCAGTGACATGCCCGGTGGTGAATGGGTCTGGGTTCTGCAGCTGCTGGAGGAACAGGGCTGACAAAACTGTCAGCAGAATTCATAACTATCCAGGGAACTGCCTAAGAAGCCTGATGCTCCAGGTGCTTGGGCCTGCTTCCAAGAATGACTTCCAAGAATGTGCAGAGATAAAGATCTTTTGTTGCTCAAAAATGAGGCTTCCGCCAAAGGAACCTTTCCTTGATGGCAAATCTTTAGCAGCTAAATATTTGCTTGGAGTGTGTGTGTGTGTGCACGCATGCACGTGTACATTTTCACATGTTCTGACATTGTTTAGCAATTTAAATGCAGGTTATTGATAGATATTATTCATTGCCATTTTACCCCTTTGTACCTACGTTCCTCTCTCTTTCACTCTTTTTCTTCATCTTCTTAAAGCTGTCCCTTTAGCATATCTTGCAATGCTGGTTTGGTGGAGCATTATTCTTTGAGCCTTCTTTTGTCTGGGAAACTTAGTGCATCTTCCGTTTTAAATGACAGCTTTGCTGGGTAAAGTAGTCATGATTGCAGGCCTTTGTGTCTCATTACTTAAGATATTTCTTGCCATTCCATTCTGGCTAGTAGTGTTTCTGTTGAGAAGTCAGCTGCTACCTTTATCGGAGCTCCTTTGTATGTTCCTCCCTGTTCCTCCCTTGCTGCCTTTAAGATTCTCTTTGTCTTTAAATTATCCCATTTTAATTATGATATTTCTTGGAATAGGCTTCTTAGGGTTCGTCTTGATTGGGGCCCTCTGTTGTTTCTGGACTTGTGTGATTTTTTCACTCATCAAATTAGAGAAATCTTCTCTCATTACTTTTCCAAACAGGTTTTCTATCCTTTGCTGCTCTTTTTCTCTTCTGGTATCCCTATTATAGGGATATTATTACGTTTCATCTTGTCCCTTGTTCCCTTAACACCTCTTTGTGCTTTTGGAGTCTTTTTTCCTTTTCTTGCTCTTTCTGGGAGTTTTTTTCTACCTTGTCCTACAGCTCGCTGATTCAATCCTCTGCTTCATCTAGCCTGCTTTTGATTCCTTCTCCTGTGTTCTTCAATTCAGAAATTGTATTCTTCATTTCCTCCAGGCTCTTGTTGATAGTGTCTGCATCCTTCTTCATGACAATGTTGTTGATGGCAAATTCCTTGTAGTTTCCTTGCAGTGTTTTTGTAATTGTCACCAAGTTTCTTTATAAGCATTATTTTGAACTCAGTATATGATAGTTTACTTACCTCTACTCCATTTAGCACTCTTTCGGAGGATTCCTCATTCCCTTTTGATTGGGGGTTGTTTCTCTTTCTGCCTATTTTTGGGGAGACTCCTCATGTTTGCTTGCTTCTTAAATTGATCTGCTTTGACTCCCTGTCTTTGTGGTGTGAACTTCTATGTTAGGAGACCCGTGTGACTCAGTGGTGTAGTTTCGTTGGTCTTCTGAACTTGGTGCTCTTGGGAAAATTGCAATGAGTAACTACCTATCAATAATAACTTTAATGTAAATGGATTAAATGCTCCACTCTAAGGCACAGAGTAGCTGAATGGATAAGAAAACATGACCTGAACAATATGCCACTTACAAGAGACCCACGTCAGACCAAAAGACCCACACTGTCTGAAAGGGAAGGGTGGGAAAAAGATATTCCAAGCAAAAGGAGACAAAAAAAAAAAAAACCCACAGAAAGGTAAGGGTCATCAGGGAACATGTATAAAGGACCCATGGAGAGAACCAAAGGGGGATAAGATTGATGGTAGGAGGCGGGGGTCTTTGGGGCTGGGGAAAATGGTGGGTGGAAAATGGAGACAACTTGATTTGAAAAACAATTTAAAAATAATAAAATTTTAAAAATAAATAAAATGCCATAGGTTAATGACAAAGAGAGAATCCTAAAACCAACAAGAGGAAAGCAGTTAGATACCTTAAGGGCATCTCTGATAGATTCTCCGCTGATTCTCAAAAGAAATTTGCAGGCCAGAAAGAAGTGGCAAGAAATATTCAAAGTGATGCAAAGCAAGGACATACCGCCAAGATTACTCTAGCCAGAAAAGCAATCACTTAGAATCACAAGACAGATAAAGAGCTTCCTAGATGAGAAAAAGCTAAAGAAGGTCATCACCACCAGTGTTGTATGAACTGTAAAAGTGTCTTCTTTAAGGAGAAGATCAAAAATATAAATAACAAAGTGACAATAAATACACATCTATCAACATTTGTATTTAAAAGCAAAAGAAGTGGAAAAGCAGGACAAAAATAAAATCATAGACACAGAGAATGTTTTGGTGGTTGTCAGATGGGAGGGAGGTGGAGGGCATGAAAAAAGGTGAAGGGATTAAGAAGCACAAATTGTTTGTTACAGAATAGTCATGAGAATGTTAATAACAGCAAAGGGAATATAGTCAGTAATAGCCTAATAACTTCGTATGGTGTCACAAGGGAGTGAGATTTTTCAGGATGATCACTTATTAAGTTATGTAATATCTAATCACTGGGGTTTACACCTGAATCTAAAATAATAGTTTAGGTCAATTTTAATTAAAAATTATAATGATTAAAATGTTCTTTAAAGTTAGAAGTAATGGTGATACTCTGCACAGTTGATTACACCCACTTTGAAACAGACATCACTTAAACACTAACCAAAAAAATAGATGGTGTTGCTATATTTATTTCAGAAAAAGTAAACTTTAGAACAGGAATATTATCAGTGATAAGTAGAAAATTAACTAATGCTAAAGATATAAATTTTCCAAAATTGTCCAAACAAATAGCAATATGAAATGAGTATAACCTAACAACAGAACTTCAAAATAAGAGGAAGAAATGATAGGTTGGAAAGAAGAAATAGACTATCCTGCAATTATAGTTGGAGAAGGAAACACTTCTCTTTCAGTAGATACAAAACTAATGGACAGAAAATCAATATAAGTATAGACACTTGAATAATCAAGCAACCTGACTTAACTGACATGTAGGAAACTCTGAACCCAAAACAGCAGAACACACATTCTGCACAATAGCACCTGAAATATTCAACAAAATGGGCCGTATTCTGGGCCATAAAATAAACCCCTGAAACACTTAAAAGCATAGAAATTGTGTTTTCAGATTATAACAGAAATGGAAAATCAGTAACAGAAACCAATTAAGGGGAAACATCAAATATTTGGAAATTAAAGTACACATGGGTCTAAGAGGAATGTACAACCGAATTCAAAAATATTTTGACCTGAAAAAAAATTAAAACACAACTTATCAGAATTTCTGAGATATAGATAAAACAGATATTGGAAGAAATTTATAGTATTAGATGCAGAAATAAAATAGACCTAAATTTTGCCTTATAAAATCAGAAGAAATAAATTAACCCCAAAGCAAGCAGAGGCAATGATATACTACTGATGAGAATGGAAGTCAATGAAACTAAAACAGAAAAGAGAGAGAAAACCAATGACATCAAAATCATATTTTTCCTTAAAGTTAATAAAAATGGAGAGTCTCTAGTGAGTCTAACTAAAAAAATAAAAAGAGAAGGCATAATAATATCAGGGATGGAAAAGGGTAAGTTTACTCTTCAGTGACATTAACAGAGGAATAAGAGAACAATATAAATAACAATATAGCCATAAATTCAGCAACTTAGGTGAAATAAACCAGTTCCCTGAAACACATAAATTCCTAAAATTCACTGAACAACAAATAGACAACTGATAGTACCATATTTATTAAAGAAATAGAATGCGCTATTGAAGTCCTCTCTATAGAGAACACTCATGACACAGGTGGTTTCCTTGGTGATATATACAAATGTTTAGGAAAAAAATAATAACCAAATCTACACAACTTCATCCAGAAAATATAAGTAACAAACACTGCCCAAGTCATTTCATGAGGCCAGAATTAACCTAATATAAAAACTAGACAAGGACACTAAAAACAAAGGAATTTTCAAACCAATATTCTTTGTGACTATACATGTAAGTTTCTTCAACGAAACATTAACAATTTGAATCTAGCAATATACTGTATAAAAAAATGATACACGCTGATCCAGAGGGATTCATCCCACGAATGCAAGACTGGTTCAACATTCAAAACTCGATGTAGGATAAACATTGGTGAAGCCACTGTGGTAAACAAAATGGAGGTTCTTCAAAAAATTAATGGTAAAACTACCAAGTAATTGAGCTATTCCACTTGGGGGTATTTATATGAAGAAATCCAAAACACTAATTTGAAAACATATGCACTTCTATGTCCACTGCAGCATTAATTAGTAGCCAACATATGGAACTAACTAAATGTTCATTTATTGATGAGTGGATAAAGACGTGGTGTATTTATAGACAATATCATACTACTTGGCCTTAAAAAATAAGAAAATCTTGCCATTTGCCACAGCATGAATGGGTATCTAAACACCATAATAGTGTTAAGAGGCTACATATTCATAAAAATGGAACAGAATAAAGATCTCAGGGGCAGACCATGCAAATATTGTCAGTTGAGTTTGGAAAAGGTACAAAGGCAATTTAAAGGAGAATGGTTTATCTTTTTCAATAAATGTTGCTGGAAAAATGGAATATCCAGGAACAAAAATAAATAAATAAAAACACGGACATATAACTCATACTTTACACAAAAATTAAAATAAATCACTAACTTATTTCTAAAAACATACTTTCACATCTCGTATCTTATAAAGGGATTTTATTCTTCTGGAACATATAAAGAACTCTTAAATCTAAAAGATAAAAAACATGAGGGAAGGAGGGAGGGGATAACAGGGAAAGGAATGGGAAGGATCAAATCAAGGAACGTGTATAAAGGATCCATTGACAAAGCCAAAGTGGGGAAGGCATGAGGGAAGGAGGTGGGGATGGATGGGGCAGGGGAAAGGGGTAGTGACAAAATGAACACAAGTCTATTTGAACAATAAAAAGAAAAAGAAAAAATGAGAATGAAAAAAAGAAACAAACAGGCTCCCCTTTTAAATGAGCAAAATGCATGAAAGGATAATTTTCCAAAGAAAATTCGCTGATGAAAAATAAGCATATGAAAAGATGCTCAACTTCAATAGTCATTAAGAAAGTAGATTAAAACCACAAGGAAGTGCCACCACACACCTAGAGTGGCTAAAATTCTAAAACTACCAATGCCAAGACTGACAGCAGGAAAGCTCATTCATTGCTGATGGAAATGCCAATGATACAGCCAGTTTGGAAAAGAAGTAACAACTTCTTATAACATTAGACATACATTTGCTCACTCCTAAGTATTTACTCAAATGATTCCAAGATTATGTTCTCCAAAAAGCCTCTGTGTAAGTATTTGTGGTACCTTTCCTTGTTACATCCTCCAAACTGGAAACAATGAAGATATGCTTCATTGGGTTGCCATGTAAACAAATTATGGTATGTTTCTGCACTAGAATCCACTTAATAATAACTAGAAACAAACTACAGTTTCTAGTTCATCCAACTACATGGAATTTAAATGACTTTTTCTAAAAGAAAGAAGCCAGGTCCAAAATAATTCAAATTATGAGCCCATTCGGACAAAGGCAGAAGTGTACAGACAGATAACACATCCAAAGCTAAGGGTGGAAAGAGAGGTTGACCAAAAAGGACCAGTGCAAAAGAATTTTAAACACGACTCTCCCA
Organism: Pteronotus mesoamericanus; assembly: GCF_021234165.1. NCBI lineage: Eukaryota > Metazoa > Chordata > Mammalia > Chiroptera > Mormoopidae > Pteronotus > Pteronotus mesoamericanus. The sequence goes on along the minus strand of NW_026555321.1, from coordinate 79,812,875 downwards.
AAAGTGATAGATCATGATGACAAAATATTAGTAAAGTATTTTTCAAATTAATAGGCTTGAACTAATGGGAGTACGTTTAAACACTGTAGCCACCAAATAGAACGTATTTCTCGGCTTCAAGCATACATGGAGATATTAGGAAACTTAAACACATTTTATATCAAAAGGATATTTAATTAATGTTTTTAATTACATACTGATCAACTTTATCTGAATAAAATTCAGTAAATGGAAAATCAATAACAAAAGATTGCCAATATTCCATATTCCCCAAACATACATACTCACATACTTTAGAAACTAAAAAATACACTTCTAAATAATTCATGAATTTGGAGAAATGTTTTGAAAAGTTAATTATTTATACTTAAGTCAAGATGAAAGTGATATATATTTTGCCATCTCATTTGTGTACACACACATAAATATATATGTGTACACATATAAATATACATATACAGAAATAAGATGCTAGAAAATGAGAGAAAAGATAAGAAATGTAGGGAAAAAACAGGATAAGTTCAGGAGGTCTAACACCTGATTACTGGTTTTCCATACATAAATGAGAAAATAAAAGGGACAATTAGAAAATTCCTGAATAACATGGATTTCCAAAGTGAATGGTCTTACTTATTTCCCAGAACAATAAAAGAAAAAGACCCACACCAAGGCACAATATGATGAATATACAGTTTAATAGAGACATAACCGGTATGAGTGTCTCAGAAACTTTTAAGAATTATGTAAACTGTACTCTTGGCATGGAGTCATGTGAGTTCTTTATGCATTTTGGAAACCAGACCCTTGTCCGAGGTATCATTGTCAAATATATTTTCCCATACGGTTGGGTTCCTTTTAATTTTGTTGTTTTCTTCAGCTGTGCAGAAGCTTTTTATTTTGATGAAGTCCCACATTTTTTTTAATGGAGATTGTCTTTTTTAAAAAAATTTCATTTATTACTTATTTATTTATTTTTAATCATGTTTATTCTATTACAGGTGTCTCAGTTTTTCCCCCTCTGCCCTCCTCCAACCATCCCACACCCCCCCTCCTACTCCCACAGTCAATTCCCACTCCGTTGTAGGAATTCTGCACATGTAGGAATGACCTACATGTTCTTTGTCTAGTCTCTTCCCCTTCTTTCAACCATTGTCCTCCTTCCCCATTCCCTCTGGTCACTTTCAGTCTGCTCCATGTTTCGATGCTTGTGGTTTATTTCGTACGCTGGTTTATTTTGTTGAATAGATTCCACTTATAGGTGAGATTATATGGTATTTGTGTTTCACCAGCTGGCTTATTTCACTTAGCATAGCATTCTCCAGTTCCATCCACGTTTTCTCAAGAGGTAGGAGTTCCTCTTTTCTTTCTTTCTTCTTTTAAATGTAGACTGATTTTATTTATTATATTTTTAAATGTCAAGATCCAGTATAAATTTTAAAAAAACTTAAATCCATTATAAAACCTCAGCAATTAAAACAACATGATGCCAGCACAGAAATAATCAAGTAGATCAATGAAATAAAATGAGCATTCTAGAAACAAACATATATATCTGTGTAACAATGTCATATATGATTAAATTGATATTTCAAATCAACGGGGAAAATAAGGCTTATTCAATGCTTGAGCCACTATTACTTGAAATAAAAACAATATGGAGCGCTATTTCACACATTATACAAAAAATGGTTGGGAAACACCCTGTCTGGTTTCAGGAACTGTAACCCTGCCAACAGGCTGGAGCCTGGAAATAATAAGAAGGCCTTGGAGAAACAGGCTCCTGAGGAGACCTAACCTGTCCCCCCTGGCAGGGGTGTAGCTCCTGCCTCTCTGCTTTGGCATGGAGGATTGGGTATCAAGGACATGTAAGTTACCTCTAGCTGAGGTATACAAGCTAAGACAGATTCCAACCGACTATTGGCAGAATACAAGAAATTGGGGGACACGGAGAAAGGGCAAAAAGGCCCGCACTTCTTGGCTCAGCTTGGACATGGCCAGAATTCTCATGCTTTCTGAAAGAAGACTCCTTGTCTCTTGGCCGCTCCCTCCCCCAACTGGGCTCAGGCTTGAAACAATACAGGAATCAGCCCTATTCCAGATCTGGCACTTCCCAGGGAAATCAGGCCTAAAAGTAAATTCTTTAAAGTGTGCTTTGTTCTTCCCTCAAAAGCTCTAGCCAGCTCATGCTGAGAAGGAAATTTGCATTATTCACAGACCCTAACCCCATACCCTTAGGCAGTCTTGTGTTTGCTATGCTATGACTAAACTCAAGTTTAGTCATCTCTCCTGTTTACTAGTCTCCTCTCAGACCATGTAAATCCTGTAAATCGGTGTGTCCCTGCCATTCGTTTTCTTCAAGACATCACCCATTCTCTGTGAACATTAACATACGGATTTACTGAGATAACCTGTGCATTCCTGTTAACCTAGCCCTACTGATAACCTTTTCAATAAAAGCCTTTGGACAAAGGGACTCGGGGCCTTCCCCACTAGGGGGATGTGCCACCAGCTTCTGCACAAAGAGGAACGTGCCACATCCCCTCTCCCAGCAAACAGAGAAGTGTTTGCGATGATATGTGTTTATTCCCCTCATCCGAAACAACCCCGGGATGGGCTCTGGGGAATTCAGAGCTCTGCTCCCATCTCAGCTGGCCCCCGATGGTTTCCCTCAGGTTCAGGGAGCACTGTGCTCCCCGCCTCCACTGCGCGCTCTGTCTCCCCCGACTCAGGGGGTTGCTGCCTGGGCCGGGAGGAGCGGCAACCTAAGCATCATTCCCCCATGGCGGCACAATCTGTCTACTGCCGCTCAGTACAACAAAAAGTATTCAGGTGTGTTAAAAATTAATCTGTAATATCTAAGGAGTTTTAGGAGAAAATGCAAAATAATATTTTTCTTACCCGGAAGTAAAATATTCAAACCCAGAAACTAAAGGAATATACTGACAAATGACTATATTAAACATTTAAGACTATACAGTGATACACATATTAAAAAAGTTAAAGAACAAGTAATAGAATAGGAAAGTATTTGTGACCCATCTGAAAAAAGGTTAATAGTTGTTTTTTTTAAGGAAGAAATTCTACAAATATTTAATCAAAAAAATGGATAAAGAATACCAAAGAGTCATTTAAAGCTTTTAAAAAATAATAGAGATAGGCAAGAAATAGCCAAATACAGGTTTAGCTTCAACAAATAATAAAGTAGCAATTAAAATAACACATCAGTGTAACAATCTAATTCATAAGTATTAAAAATATTGGTCATATCAAGTATTGGTGTCTGTGAAAGGCACTGGGAATTCATAGACTCTTTTTCTTCATCTTCTTAAAACAGTCACTTTAGTATATCTAGCAGTGCTGGTTTGGTGGATGAGTATTCCTTCAGCCTTCTTTTGTCTTGGAAATTCTTTATTTCACCTTCCATTGTAACTGAAAGCTTCGCTGGGTAGAGCAGTCTTGGTTGCTGGCCTTTGCTTGTCATGATTTGGAATAGTTCTTGCCGTTCCCTTCTGGCTTGTAGTGTTTCTGTTGAGAAGTCAGCTGCTAGCCATACCAGGACTCCCTTTTATGTTACTACCTGTTTCTCCCTTGCTGCCTTTACGATTCTCTGTCTTTGATATTTGCCACTGTAATGATTATATTTTACATATTATTGAATTTTGATCAGATACATTTGATCAGTGTGTAATTTAAAAACATTTATTAAATTTCCTTTTGACATAATATATGTTTAGTTTCCTAACATCTCATGTATGCTGGGAATACAGAAATAGTTCCTCTTTGGTGGGTACAGTGTTTAAATGTACTCCCATTAGACCAAGGCTATTAATGGAAAAACACTTTACTAATACTTTGTCATCTGATCTATCATTTTGGGGGGAGAGTTCTGTTTAATATTCTTTTGCACTGGTCTTTTTTAGTCAACCACTCCTTCCACCCTTAGCTCTGGATGTGTCATCAGTCTGTACACTCTGCCTTTCTCAGAACAGACTCTGACAATATGAAGTCTTCTGGGTCTGGCTTCTCGCATGTAGAAAAATTCACTTAAATCTCATGTGGTTGCATGAAACAATAGTTTTTTCCTTTTAATTACTAAGTGGATTCTGTCGGGGGGATGAAACAATGTGTTCACCTAGCCACCTGTTGAAGTACATTTGCATTGTTTCTGGTTTGAGGGACATTGTAAGTAAAGCTGTCACAAACATTCATATGGAGGCTTCACATGTGAACATTGTCTTCAACTCACTTGAGTGAATACTTAGGAGGGAGATTTCCGGGCAAATATATGTTTACTCTTATAAGTTGTCAAACTGTTTTCCCAACTGGCTGTATCATTTGCATTCCCGCCAGCAATGAATGGGCATTCCTTTGCCAGTCTTGGCATGGGTGGTTTTCAAATTGTCACCATTCTAGGTATGTGGCGCTACTTCTTTGTGGTTTTAATTTACTTTCTTAATGACTATTGATGTTGATCATCTTTCCGTATGCTTATTTTCCATCAGTAAATTTTCCTGGGGGAACTCTCTCTTTATGTATTTTGTTGAGGTGGAGGCGTGGGGTTTGTTTGTTCCTTACTGTTGAGCTTTAAGAATTCTTCATCTATTCTAAAAGAATACAAGTCCTATATCAGATATGGGATGTATAAAGATTTTTCTCCAAGCATCTGGCTTGTCTTTCATTTATTTCTCCGTGTCTTTCACTTACTTCTCGGTGTCTTTCACAGAGCAAAAGTTTTAAATGTCTCAAGTGTTCAATTTATCAGTTTTTCTTTTATGGCTCATTCCTTTAGAATCACATCCAAATATTAATTACCACACCCAAGGCCACATAGATTTTTGTGCTCTGCTCCTTCAGGAAGTCTTAATGTTTAGATTTAAAATTAGGTCAAAGATTTATTTTAATTTTACGTAGGGTATGCAGTTTGAGTCATGGTTTATATTTTGTTGCTTTCTTTGTCCCTGGATACTCAATTTTTCCAGGAACATTTGTGGAAAAGATTAAACTTTCTCCATTGAATTCCCTTTGTTCCTTTACCAAACCTCAACTAACGATATTTACATGTGTGTACTTCTGGGTTCTGTATTCTGTTTAGCTATCCTTCCATGTGGGTGCAAAAAGCAAGATGGTCTCCTCCTCCTCCTCCTCCTCCTTCTTCTCTCCTTCTTCTTTTTCTTCTTCTTCTTCTTCTTCTTCTCTAGGTAGTATATTATTGTGTATATCCAATTCATCTTTATCTCTTCATTCAATAATGAACATTGAGGTGTTTCCATATGCTGGTCACTAAATAATATTGCATGGACCTAGAGGTACCTGTATCTTTTCAAATTAACGTTTTTGATTTCTTTATATAAATACCCCCAAGTAAAATAGCTGGACCAATGGTAGGCTTAGCTTTAATTTTCTGAGGAACCCACAGTCTGTTAACCACAGTGGCAGCAACAATTTATATTCTGTAATGATATTTGAATGTTTAACCAGCCTTGCATTCCTGGGATGAACTCCACTGTGTCAGGATATATAGTTTTTTTTGTATATTGCTGGTTTCAATTCTTTTTTTTAAATTTTATTTTAATTTATTTTTTCAAATACATTTGTCTCTGCCTCCCCCCCACCACTTTCCCTTGCCTCCTCCCTCCTTCCCTCCCTCAGCTCTTCCCCTTTGGTTTTGTCCATGAATCCTTGCTATATGGTCCTTGACTTTCCCCTTCCCTTACTTTTTCCCTCCCCCCCCCCTCCTTCCCTCTTTTCTCTGTTGACTTCTTTTCCTTTCAGTTGCTGGTCTTATTTTCCTTGCATCTTTGTATTGTTGGTTATGTTCCACTCATAGGTGAGATCATATGGTATTTGTCTCTGGCCCCCTGGCTTATTTTGCTTAGCATATGCTCTCCAGTTCCATCCATGCTGTCACGAAATTTCGTAGTTCTTTTTTTCTTTCTGCTGTATAGTATTCCATTGTGTATATGACCATATTTTTTGATTCAATCATCTACTGATGGGCATTTAGGTTGCTTCCAACACTTGGCTATTGTCAACTGTGCTGCTATGAACATTGCGGTGCATAGGTTCTTTGGAAGTGGTGTTTTGGGATTCTTAAGGAAGAGTCCCAGCAGGGGAATCACCAGATTAAAAGGCAGTTCCATTTTCAGCTTTTTGAGGAAATTCCACACTGCTTTCCACAGTGCCTGCACCAGTCTGCATTCCCACCAACAGTGGACTAGGGTTCCCTTTTGTCCCCAGCCTCGCCAGCACCTGTTGTTTGTTGATCTGTTGATGATGGCCATTCTGACCGGTGTGAGGTGGTACCTCATGGTGGTTTTGATCTGCATTTCTCTGATGGCTAGTGATGCTGAGCATTCTTTTAAATGCCTCTGGGCCCACTGTTTCTCCTCCTTACAAAAGCATCTGCCCAGGTCCTTTGCCCATTTTTTGATTGGATCATTTGTCTTCTTGGAGTGGAGTCGAGTGAGTTCTTTATATATCTTGGAGATCAAACCTCTATCTGATGTATCGTTAGCGAATATATTTTCCTGAAGGGTTGGCTCACTTTTCACTTTGCTGATGTTTTCTTTAGCTGTGCAGAAGCTTCTTCTTTTGATGAGGTCCCACTTGTTTATTCTTTCCTTTATGTCCCTTACTTTAGGAGACATATCAGTGAAAAAATTGCTGTGGGGGATATCTGTGAGTTTCCTGCCAATGTTCTCCTCTAGGACTTTGATGGTGTTGCGACTTATATTTAAGTCTTTTATCCATCTTGAGTTTATTTTTGTGTATGGTGTCAGCTGATGATCCAATTAAGATTTTTTGCATGTAGCCGTCCAGCTCTCCCAACACCATTTGTTGAAGAGGCTGTTATTGCTCCATTTTATGCTTCTGCCCCGTTTGTCAAATATTAGATGCCCAGAGAGACCTGGGCTTCTTTCTGGGCTTTCTATTCCATTCCACTGGTCTATGGATCTGTTCTTGTGCCAGTACCAGATTGTTTTGTGTTTAATGGCTTTGTAGTAGAGTTTGATGTCCGGTATTGTGATCCATCCTACTTTGTGTTTCTTTCTCAAAATTGCTGCGGCTATTGAAGGTTGTTTATGGTTCCATTTAAATTTTGAAATGTCTGTTCTGTTTCTGTGATATATGTCATTGGTGTCTTAATAGGGATTGCGTTGAATCTGTAAATTGCTTCGGGTAGTATGGACATTTTGATGATATTAATTCTTCCAATCCATGAGCACGGTATATGCTTCCATTTACTTGTGTCTTCTTTAATTTCTTTTTCCGATGTTGTATAGTTTTCTGCCTACAGGTCTTTTATGTCTTTGGTTAAATTTATGGCTAGGTACTTTATTTTTCTTCTTGCTTTATCAAATGGTATTTTTTCTCTGATTTCTTCTTCTTCTATTGCATTGCTGGTGTACAAAAATGCCTTTGATTTCTGAATGTTGACTTTGTATCCTGCTGTTTTGCCAAATTCACTTATTAGGTTGAGGAGTTTTTTGGTAGAGTTTGCAGGGTTCTGTATGCACACTATCATGTCATCTGCAAACAATGATAGCTTTACTTCCTCCTTTCCTATTTGGATTCCTTTTATCTCTTTCTCTTGTCTGACTGCTGTGGCTAGGACTTGCAATACAAGAAGCGGTGAGAACAGACATTCTTGTTGTGTTCTCGATCTTAGTGGGAAAGCTTTTAGTTTTTACACGTTGAGTATGATGTTGTCTGTATGTTTTCATATATGGCCTTTATTACTTTGAGGAATGTCCCATGTATTCCCATTTTGCTAAGTGTTTTGATCATAAATGAGTGCTGTACCTTATCGAATGCTTTTTCTGCATCTATTGAGATGATTATGTGTTTTTGTCTTTTCTTTTTTTATGTGATGTATCACGTTTACTGATTTGTGTATATCGAAACATCCCTGCTTGCCTGGGGTGAATCCCACTTGATCGTGGTGGATAATCTTTTGAATGTATTGCTGGGTGCGGTTTGCCAATATTTTGTTGAGGATATTAGCATTTATGTTCATCAGTGAAATTGGTCTGTTGTTTTCTTTCTTTGTAGGGTCTTTATCTGGGTTTGGTATCAGGGTGATGCTGGCCTCATAGAAAGAGTCTGGGAGTCTTCCCTCCTCTTTGATTTTTTGGACTAGTCTGAGAAGGACAGGGGTTAGCTCTTCCTTAAATGTTTTGTAAAATTCTCCTGGGAAATGGTCCGGCCCTGGGCTTTTGATGTTCTGGGAGTTTCTTGATTACTGCTACAATTTCCCTAGCTGTTATTGGTCTGTTCAAGCTTTCTGTTTCTTCCTCCTTCTGTGTTGGAAGATTATACTTTTCTAAAAATTTGTCCATTTCATCAAGATTTTCAAATTTCTTGGCATATAATTATCCATAGTAGTTTCTGATGATCCTTTGTATTTCTGTGGTATCAGTTGTTATTTCTCCTCTTTCATTTCTGATATTATTAATTGGGGTCGTCTCCCTTCTATTCTGGATGAGTCTGCTTAAAGGGTTGTGAATTTTATTTATCTTTTCAAAGAACCACCTTCTGGATTAGTTGATCCTCTGAATTGTTCTTTTCGTCTCTATGTCACTCAGTTCTGCTCTAATCTGGACTATTGCCTTCCTTCTCCTTGTGCTGGGATTTATTTCTTGTTGTTTCTCCAGTTCCTGAAGTTGTAGTGTTAGGTCTTTTATTTGAAATGTTTCTATCTTTTTGAGGTAAGCCTGTATTGCTATGAACTTCCCTCTCAGGACTGCCTTTGCTGTGTCCCATAGGTTTTGGACTGTCGTCTGTTCATTTTCATTTGTTTCCAGAAATTTTTTGATATCTTCTCCTATCTCATTATTGACACATTTATTGTATAATGGCCTACTGTTGAGTCTCCATGAGTTTGCAAGTTTTTGAAGTTTCTCTTTGAAGTTGATTTCCAGTTTCAATCCCTTGTGGTCCGAGAAAAAGTTTAGTATGATTTCAATTTTCCTGAATTTGCTGAGGTTTGCTTTGTGTCCTATCATGTGGTCTATCTTTGATGAACTACCATTAGCATTTGAAAAGAATGTGTATTTTCTTCTTTGGGATGTAAGGTTCTATATATGTCAGTTAAGTCTCTGTGATTCAGTGTGTCATTCAGCGCCACAATATGCTTATTAATGTTTTGTTTGGAAGATCTGTCAATTTTTGACAGTGGGGTTTTGAAATCCCCTACTATCAGTGCGTTGCTGTCTATATCTTTTTTGAAGTCATCCAACAATTTCCTTATAAAGGTGAGGGCTCCTATATTGGGAGCATGTAAGTTTACAATGTTGATGTCTTCTTGACAGATTCTTACTTTAAGTACTATAAAGTGCTCTCTGCGTCTCTTTTGATGGCCTTCGTTTTGAAATCTACTTTGACTTACACAAGGATGGCAACCCCGGCCTTTTTCTCTTGCCCATTTGCTTGGAATATTTTTTTCGATCTCTTTACTTTCAATCTGTGTAGGTATCTTCCTCTGAGGTGGGTCTCTTGTAGGCAGCATATGTGTGGGTCATGTTTTCTTATCCATTCAGCTACCCTGTGCCTTTTGTTTGGGGCATTTACTCCATTCACATTGAGAGATATTACTGATAGAAACTTACTCATCTTTTCTCTTTGTATCTGTGTCCCTCTCTCTCTCATTCTTTTCTTTCATCTTCCTATACCAGTCCCCTTAGCATATCTTGGAGTGCTGGTTTGGTAGAGTTGTATTCTCTTGTCTGGGAAACACCGTATTTCCCCTTCTATTTTAATTGACAGACTAGCTGGGTAGAACAGCCTTGGCTGTAGGCCCTTGCTTTTCATGACTTGGAATATTTGTTGCTATTCCCTTCTGGCTTGTAGTGTTTCCTTTGAGAAGTCAGCTCCTAGGGGTATTGGGGCCCCCTTGTATGTTACTTTCTCCTTCTCCCTTGCTGCCTTGAGGATTCTCTCTTTGTCTTTGATAGTTGCCATTTTAATGAATGTGTTTCTGGAGTGGACCTCTTTGAGTCCCTCTTGAGTGGGGTCCTCTGTGCCTCCTGGATCCATGAGAGCCCTTCTCTCCTCAAATTGGGGAAATTTTCCTTCACTACTTTTACAAGGGTGTTCTCTATCCCTTGCTCCTCTTCTTCTCCTTGTGGTATCCCTATTATATGGATATTATTACATTTCAGGTTTTCCTGCATTTCCCTAAATGCCTCTTCATTCTTTTGGAGTCTTTTTTCTATTTCTTGTTCTTTCTGGGAGCTTTCTTCTACCTTATCCTCCATCTCACTGATTCGATTCTCGGCTTCATCCAGCCTGCTTTGGATTCCTTCTACTGTGTTCTACAATTCAGAAATGGTATTCTTCATAGCTTCTTGTGTCTTCTTGATAGTTTCTATGTCCTTTTCCAGGCTGATATAGTTTGCTGTAAGATCCTAATAGTGTCTCTGCAGTTTCTCATAGTTCTCTTTGAGCTGGCTGAGCTCATTGAGCTTCCTTAGAACCATTGTTTTGAATTCAGTATCTGATAGTTCCCTTGTCTCTGTTTCATTTAGCTCTCTCTGTGGGGAGTCCCCTTTTCCAGTCATTTGGGGGGAACTTGTTTTTCTTCCCATTTTTTGAGAGTCTGTTAGGTAATTTACTTATTTTTTAATTTATTTTTGCTTCTGCTTCAACTGGGATCTCTAGATTTCCTGATCTTGTGGATTAAACTTCTATGGTAGTAGGTGGGTCTTTTTTATTTATTTGTTTGTTTGTTTGTTTGTTTATTTATTTATTTATTTTTCCCTTTTCTTTCTGGGCCTGCCTCTCATGATGTCAGTTGTTGACCCTATATGAACTTGGGTTGTTTGTTTCAGCCTTCCAGGAGTCTACTGTCTGTTTTTGACTCCTGTTTGTGGCAGCTCTGTTACCCCTTTGGTTGGGGCTGGACTGTATTTTGGGATCGCTCTGCACTCTCACGCCAGCTCCTTGAGAGCGCTCCCTGGCCTGGCAGGATACTGTGCCCGCCTGGGCTCTCGTGTGCTTCCTCCACACAGGGGGCTTATTCGCGACCTCGGGTACTCGTCTGGGCCCTCTGGCCCGCGAGCTACCTGGCACTGGTCCATTTAGGGTCTTCTATTGTGTTTTCCCCGCTTTTGGCTCTTTGGGTGCGTTGCTTGCCCTCGCCAAATGTGGACTACGGAAATGGGAGGAAGTCAGCTCCAGGACTTTCCGGTTAATTCTGTCTCTGGTCTCTCCTCCAGGGACTCTGGGCAGCTCTATGACCCCTTTGGCCAGGGATCTACTAATTTTGTGGGCCGCGCAGCAATCGCGGGCCATGTGGGTCAATTTACGCCTGCCCTTGCCGCTCCGTGTACTCCCTTGCAGGCCGTATGGGTTCCAATCCGTGGGAGGCCTGGCGGCAGGTGCAAGCGTTCGCCAGCCTGCAAGCGTCACACACAGGCTCGCCAACGCTCCCCGGTCACTCGGCGCTAGTCTGCTTGCCTGCACCGGGTGTTTTTGGGGTGTCTATGTGTGCTTTTCGGCTTTTGGCTCTTTGGGGGTGTGGCCTCTTCCTGCACAATGGAGACTACGGCAGGGAGAAGGAGTTGGGACTCCCGAGTTCCTCCTCCCATTCTTTCCCCAACACCTCCGTTTCTAGTCTCTCCTCTGGGGTCTCTGGGCACTTCCTGAGGCCTTCAGCCAAGAATCCACCCCCTGTGCAGACTGCATTTGAATTGTGGGCAGTTTGGTTGGTGCGCGCCCCTCTTCTGCCTATTTGGGGGCACACCTTTCCAGCCCACAATGGAGACTACAGAACAGGGAGGGAGTCGGGACTCCCCGGTTCCTCCTCCCATTCTTTCCCCAACGCCTGTGTCTCCAGGCTCTCCTCAAGGCTCTCCCAGCTAGTCTGCACTTAGCCCCCCAGCTCACACATGCACAAGCTGTGTGCAGAGCGCACAAAAGTCATGTTAACTGATTCCCTTATGTCTGAGCAAGATGGTAGCTGCAGAGCGGGAGGTGCGTTACCACGGGGCTCCACTGGTTGCCGTGTCAGTTCTCTTTACAAAGTTTTCCTCAACAGTCTTTTCCCAGGCACCAGCGCACCCTGCTGCTGCCTCTACCCAGAGATCAAGGAGGGTGGCTGCCACTGCAATTTTTGCTTTGGCCCTTTAAATGTCTCTTGCATCCCCAGCCACCTGGCTCTGGCAGAGAGCACCCCTAGCTTTTGGGGTTGCGTTTTGTCTGTATTTTCCTGGTTTTAGCTGCTTATGATTCAGACCCCATTCTTCTCGGGGGAAGCTAACTGGCCATTTCAATGTCCCACTGGTGCTAGTGCCCGTGGGAACCCAGCCCACCCTCTCGAGCCTCCACCACACTTCTCACCCGTTGGGATGTGTGAGAGTTGAATCCACTGTCCACGGCTCCAAGGCTCCTCTCCCACTATCGGTCCATTGTTTTCCAGGTGATTACTCCACTATTTAGTCACAATTCCAGTTTGGTCTTGGGAGGAGGTCAGCCTGACTCCCATTCACTCCTCCAGCATCTTCTTCAATTCTAATGTTTTGTTGCAAAAAATGTACATATATTTTCACAAAGAATATTGGATGAAAAGTTCCTTTACTTGGAAGACCCTTGTCTAGTTCTGATTAGGTTAATTCTGGCTTCATAAAATGACTTGGACCGTGTTTGCTATTTTCATTTTCTGGAGGAGATTGTGTTAATTTGGTTATATTTATTTTCCTAAGCACTGGGAGATGTCACTAAGGAAACCACCTCTGCCTTGAGTTTTCTGTGTAGAGAGGCGTTCAACAGTACATTCAATTATATTCAGAAATAGCGTACTCTTTAGTTCTCTGTTCTTCAGGGATTTAGTAATTTATGTCTTTCAGGGAAATGGCTTATTTCACCACAGTTGCTGAATTTATGGGTATGTCGTTGTTGATTTTGTTCTCTTATTCCCCCTTTCACATTGGTGAGGTTAAAAGTAAAGTTGCCATTTGTTATCCCTGATATTGTTATGCCCTCTATTTTTCCCTTTAGTTAGACTCACTAGAGGCTTACCAACTTTATTAGCTTTTTATACAAATCAGATTTTGATTTCATTGTTTTTCTCAATGGTTTATTATTGTCACTTTCATTGATTTCCATTGCTATCAGTATTATTTCATTCTTTTTGCTGGCTTTGGGTGTTAATAATTTCCTGCAAATTAATAAGGTAAAAATTAGGTTAGATCTCTTTCCTCTCTGCATTTAAAATCATTAATTTCCTCTGATCATTGTTTTAACACTATGTCACATTATGATATATTTTGAGTTAACATTCATTCAGTTCAAAATACTTTTCAATTTGGTTGAAAATTCAGTGTGGACCCATGTGTAATTTCCACATGTTTGATGTTTGCCCTTAAATTGTTTCTGTAACTGATTTTAAATTAAATTATGTTACAATCTCAAAACACAATTTCTATTATTTCTATGATTGTAAACTTTCAAGAGGTACTTTATGGCCCACAATATGGTACTTCTTGTTGAATATTTCATGGTTGTTGTGAAGAAGTCTGTTCTGCTGTTATTAGGATAAGAGTTTCCTACATATCATTTAAGTCAGGTTGTTTCACCGTTCACATGTCTATACTTGTATTGATTTTCTGTCCATTTGCTTTATCACATATTGAAAGAGAAGTTACGGTTTCTCAAATAAAATAACTGTAGAATCATCTATTAATCCTTTCAAACCCACAAGGATTTCCCTTCTGTTTTTAAACACTGTTCATAGGTTACACTCATTTAGTATTATTCATTTGAAAAATTTTCTTGAAAAATGTATGCTTTTATCATTAGTTAATTTCCCACTTATTACTGATAATATCCCTTATTCTGCTTTGTCTGAAATTTGCATAGCTACTCCAGCTCTTTTTTGGTTAGTGTTTACATGATGTATGTTTCCCAGTGGGTGTAATCAACTGTGCAGAGCATAATCATTTTTTAACTCTTTAAAATTTCTAAATCATCTTTATTTTTTATGACAATTGGCATATTATATCAGCTTCAGGAGTATATCAAGTGATTACACGTTACATAATTTTAAAAAAGCTCACGCGTATAAATCTTACACCCATCTGACACCATGCATAGTTATGAGAATATTAGGGACTATGTAACATGTGCTGTACTTTTACATCCCCATGATTATTCTGTAACAATCAACTCATCCTTCCTTACCCCCTCACCTTTTTTCACTCATCCCCATAACCCCCTCCCATCTGTAAACCCCCAAATGTTCTCCGTATCTATGATTCCATTTCTCTTCTGCTTCTTTATTTTGTTTTAGATTCAATTATTGGTAGATATGAATGTATTGCCATTTTATTGTTCATATTTTTGATCTTCTTCTTCTCAAGAAGACCCTTTAACATATCACATAATACTGGTTGGTGGTAATGAAGACCTTTAGCGTTTTCTTTTATGGAAGCTCTTCTCTGACCTTTGGTTGAAAGTGATTGTTTTGCTGGGTAGAGTAATCTCGGTTGTCAGTTGTTCCTTTTCATCACTCTGACTATATCTTCTCACTTTCTTCTGGCCTCCAAAGTTTCCTTTGAAAAATCAGGGGACAGTCTTATGGGACCTCCCTTGGAGTTAAGAAACTGCTTTCCTCTTGCCGCTTTTAGGACTCCCTCTTTGTCTTTAACCTTTGACATTTTAGTTATGATGTGTCTTGGTGTGGGCCTTTCTAGGTTCATCTTGTTTTGAACTCTGTGCTTCATGGACTTGTATGTCTATTTCCTTGATCAAGTTAGGGACGTTTTCTGCTATTATTTCTTCAAATAGATTTTCAGTACACGCTCTCTCACTCTTCCTCTTGACACCCTTATAACAGACATGTCAATATCTTTGAAGTCGTCCCCAAGGCACTTTACATGGTCCTCAATTTTCTGAACTCTTTTTCCTCTTGCTGTTCTGATTGGATGATTTTTGCTTCCTTATATTCCAAATCACCAATTTCATTCTTGGCTTCATTCCCTCTACTGTTGTTTCCCTGTAACTCATTCTTTTTCAATTAGTGTATCCTTAATTTGTGACGTGATCTTTGTATGCTGTTGTGGTTCTCGCTAAGTTCACTGAGTATCTTTGTAACTAGTTTTTGAACCCTGCATCTCATAGATTGCTTCTCTCCATTTTTAACTTTTTTTCGCTGGATTTTTGTATCCTTTGTCAATTGGGATATGTTTTCCATCACCTCATTTTGGCAGTCTCTTTTGATTGTTTCTGTGTGTTAGGTAGAGGGGCTATAACACCCAGGGTTGTTAGACTGACCCCGGTAGGGTCCAGTGGTCCAGCCTCACCTATCATCCTAGCTGGGTACTCGAGGGGTGCCCACCATGTGGGCTGTGCACATCGTTCGCTCATAGTTGACCTTTGATTGTTGTTGGTATGCCAATGGGAGGGATTTACGCAGGTTGATCAGCTACCAGGACAGGCTGTGACTACTGACCACAAACCCTCAACCACCAGAGAGTATCAGTTGTGCAGGGGTCCACTCCACAAAGCAGAACTTACTTCAGCAGGGCTCTGGTGCTCACAGCGTCATTCCCTAGAATGTGTCACCTGCAGAGTTGGTTGGCGGTGTTGACCCGTTGAGATCTAAAGCAGTCCCCCAAGATGTGCAGGCGGTGGGGCCTCCCGGGACAGCCGGCCAGTATCAGCCACCAACTGTCTTCTGCCAGGGCCCATGTGGCATGGTCTACAAGATGATCTGCAGATGGCTGCTACCTGTGCCTTACTTGGAGGTGCCCGAGCGAGGCACAATGTGAACCAAGAGGAGCTGCAGCTAGTGCTGGGACTGGTGCTGCTTAACGAGGGACATGCAGCTTGCTATGTGAGGCCACATGCTGCTTGTTAGAGAGAATTTAAGAAAGTATGAAGCATGAATCATGAAAATGCACTCCAATGCAAAAGCCACTGGAAACAGTGTGTTTAGGCTTGAAATTTGAATGGCATAGGTCCTCAGGGAATCACCAGAGTGGGTCAAATTGTGTGAGCCAGGTTGATGGTATCTCAGATATCACACATGCCTGCCAGCTCTGTGGGTTAGGGCTCATAATAGGAACAATGTCCTCTGCCAGCACTTCTGTCTGGGGGAAAACTAAACTGCCACCCAGTTCTCACCCTCATACCTACAAATTCAGATTATTTCCATACATCTGTGGGGCCTTTCAC
Organism: Pteronotus mesoamericanus; assembly: GCF_021234165.1. NCBI lineage: Eukaryota > Metazoa > Chordata > Mammalia > Chiroptera > Mormoopidae > Pteronotus > Pteronotus mesoamericanus. Next base: position 79,796,702 of record NW_026555321.1, on the reverse strand, counting down.
GCTGCTCCACCTGCACTGAAGATCAGTGGAAGTGAGTCCAGTAAGTATGAGTGCCGCCCTTCTAAATGGAACTGCCAGGGAGTAAAGTGTTTTCTGTCTTCCTCAGACTCAATTCCAAATGGTTGTTATAGCCAGAAGTCATAGTCATACTATGTCCTGTCATGGGAAGCCTTGGCCTGGGGACCTGATGTGGGGCTGTGACCCCGCACTCCTGAGATATCCAATCCCATTTCTATCTGCCGCACTTGGTTATGGGACCAACCCTTTCCACGTTTCTGACATTCCCACCAGTGGCAATGTGGTTTCTTCTTTAATTCCATAGTGCTGGAACTTCCGTTCAGTTCAGTTTCTGACAGTACTAAATGGTGGTTTTTCTTTTGTTTCATTGCAATTTTGATGCGGTCGTGCATGGAAGCGAATACCGTGTGGACCTAAGCCTCAATTTTAACCAGAATTCCCAAGAATCACCATTTTTTTCCGGCTAGTTCTATGAGCCCCAGTTTCCACAGGGTAACTGGAAGAAGACCGGATGACATCTGCATTCACACCGGGTGTCACCCAAGAATAGGAACAGTGAGCTTAGGAAATTACATCAATACTCATGGGAGTAAGAATGTCTGCCTTTTTCGTGTCAGGAGACATCATCTTCATACACTGATGCCATACGCTAGCCTGCACTTTGCTCCAGAGTCATACATTACCTTCCTGGATGTTTTCTACACAAAAAAACAAGGGTAAACTGTGCCCCCATTGCATTAGAAGCAGAGCAACAAGAGACCCCACGAGACCTCTCTCTGAAATGGCAACTTCTTACTTTCATTTTCTGGAAACTGCAGTATGAGGTAGCATTCCTCTCCATTATCAAGTTTCTTCCATATGCATCAGCTCAAACACAGAGCCTGACTTCATAAAGTATATGGGTAACTCTTTCTTGCTATGGGGCAATATTAACACTAACATAGTGAGAGTACACATTCATGACTCGCAGAGCTTCTATAGGCAGGAATCAGGGCATGGCATGAGCAGTTCCTCTGATTTAGGTTTCATAGGACCAGAGTTGTTGCTGAGATTGCGTTCTCCTCTGAGGGTTTAGGAGGGACAGAGATGATCCTAATGTCACTCTGGTGTGGGCAGAGTTCAGGGTAGTGCCATTGCAGACCTAAAGGGTTGAGATTTCTTGCTGTCCTGCAACTAACGTAGTCGTCAGCTTAGGGAGGCCACAATTAGCTCCTTGCTCCATGGGGCTTCCAAGCATGATCACTCGCCACTTCTCAGCCCTCAAAGAAAAGGGCCAGAAATCCCAGAAAAAGGGCTCTGTAGTCTGAGTGATGGAATACCGTGATCACATCTGTCCCATTACGGTGGTCCCATGGGTATTAGAGGCATTATCTCATTCACATCTTAGGATGGCCTTAGGAAATCATATCTCAAATCATCCTCACTGTGCAAGTTGAGAAACTGCTGGGGGGCCTGCTGTGGCATAGCATCTCCCCGAGGAGACAAAACTGGTAAGAAAAAGGAGTTCTGAATTCAGCTTTCCCCTCCAAGCTAAGCACCTGGTGCATCTCCAGGTAGCTGTGGAGAAGACTGTGTTTCGTATCAGTGTACAGATATGGAGATGACATAGACAACCAAGTGACCACTCAAGAGCCCAGAAGGGGCTTTGGATGGCAATGATTGGAAGAAGGGGCTCAAGTCATGGAATCTTGAAGGAGTGACCTCACTTCCTTGGTGACCGACCCCCGAGAGAAATTAGAACTCTGGTAACTAGGCACTCACATTCTAGAGACAACTGCCTCTCCAGCTCATTCGACTGGGCACAGTCGGGAGAACAGGATGTCTCTTTGCTGTCTCCCGCTTTTCCGAGGCTCTAGGCTAAAGAAAGCCCAGAGTAAGAAAAGTTTCTCTTGCTGCAGAAAGTGGCTCAAGAGCCGTCACCAACGCCTACCACCTTCTGGCAGGATACAAACTCAGGTACCGGTGGGCAACCCAGGTCACTCCAGTGCAGAGCAGGCCCCCACTGCGATACCACTTAGAGTGCATCACACCACTTACCCCCTCTTCCTACATACATGTGTGTACTGGGGGTGGCGAGGGAACGATGTGATGAAGAGTTGGCATCCTGGGGAGAAGATGGTTGTTAGGGGAGAGAAACCTGAAGTGACTGTCATGTACACACTCCAGGCCATGGCAGGCAGGGTGGGAGGTGACTGCTGAGCACCAAGCTCCTCTGCTCACTGAGTCCTCAAGATGTCTTTTAAATCCTTGCCAGGCTGGGGATGTTTTCAGGGGCCTCTCTGTGCCTTCCTGATGTGTGGAGCAGGATTTGTGGTGGGCATCTCCCCGAGTGTCAATTTGCAGAAGGGTCCCTGACACGACTTGGTCCGAAACGGGGTTCTGTTTTCACAGGACTCCAAGGAAGACACCCTGGAGGAGTTGGACGATGGGTTCACTTACACCGTCAACCCCTGGGAGAGACAAGAGCACCAGGCCAGGAACACTGGCCAGTGCTGGTCTGAGGTGAGAGCTGGCCCACACTCTGGACCCCAAGATGACCGTGGTGGGAGCAAAACCCAGGCTGAAATCTGGGGCCTCGGTGTTTTCATATGCTCACTTCCAAGGAAAGCTGTATCCCCAACCCTACTAAGCAGGTTCCTGGGAGTGTAGAAATCTAGTCTTCACATAAAAGATAGAATGGTGGAGAACAGAATTTTGTGCTGTTCTTTTGCTCGTTTTGATTGTTTAACTCCCTCTAACACGTATCCTGTGAAGCAGTTAGCTCTTCTGGCCTTGAACATCATCAAGTCTATACATCATCACACTGATAGGGTGGTTTTTGTGAAAAACAAACAAACAAACAAACACACATGGGGAGGCATTAACATATTTCATACATTTATCAATAACTTGGTAAATCACAGAGCGGGACAAATCATTTTAGGCCAGCCAGGTCAAGAGCTTATTCATCTCCACATTATCCTATAAAGAAGGTAATTTTCCTCAGTGATTCAGCTTTTTACTGCTGTTAGACCTTGACATGATTCAATTCTGCTGCCATTTCTGCAGGGCGATCGGGAACATCCTCCCTGTGTCCTGATAGACTGTGTACTGGTTTGCTAGGTCTGCCATTACACAGGGCCACAGGTTGCGGGGAAGATTCCTGATGCCTCCTGGCTCACCACCCAGCTCTCTCTTTGCAGAATTCCAATGAAGACATCGTTGAGGTAGTGGTCCAAGAGTGCCACTACACCGTCTACCGGGTCAGGGTGCAGGTGCACCACGACAATGACACCTTCCCGTGCTGGACTCAGGTGAGAGCTCATCTGGGCAATTGTCCAACCCCGGAACTGAACACGACCTGAGAGGTCCAAGTCTCTAGGCTGAAATATGAGGATGACTTGCTCAGGGCCCTCCCAGTGCTTTTGAAAAATGTCCCACAATCCCATGCACAGAGGAATCTGGACCTCTGCTTCTCACACCAGCTACATTGGACAGGTAAAAGACACTCCTCACATATTTGTAGGAGTATTGCAGCAAAAAAGATATGTTACACTTCACAGTAGACCACACGAACATTTGCATTTTGCTGTTTTTGTTGCTTTTCCTACCACCCCAAATTCCTGGTGGAGTCGTCAGTTCCACTGTCCATGCAGACCTCCAAATCATACACATCCTCACCCTGGATTTGGGGGGTTGTGTACCAAAACGATGAGAGAGTACAATATTAGATTATATCTCTGCAACTTTTCAGTTCACAGACTAGGACAAACCAATGTAATCAGCCCAGGTTAGGAGACGTGTCCTCATTCATCGCCATCATACCTGGTAAAGGAAGTAGTTCCCATGGTGTTCAGTCAGTCAGTGCTTGTGGACTTTGACGTTATTCAAATCAGCTGCTACCTCAGCAGGACAGCCAGGAACATCCTCGCTGAGTCCCGGTAGACTGCATCAGTTTGCCAGGGCTGGAGGGATGTTGATGCCTCCTATCCTGGTACGGGGTTTGTCTTTGCAGAGTTTCAGTGAGGACATCATTGAGGAATTGGTCGATGGGTTCAACTACTCTGCCTCCCTTGACAAGGGGAAGGTGCTTCAGGCCACCGAAACCAGCCAGTGCCGGACTGAGGTGAGAGCAGGCCCAGAAGGATCTCCAAACCCGTGACCCCAATTAAAGTCTTGTTCCCAGGATGAGATTGAATCTGGGGATTCCCCCAGGGACCTCCAGTGGCCTTCCCTGGAGTGTCCCAGAGTCCCACGTCCAAAGGAACCTGACCCTCCACTTCTCCCTCCGGCTGTAAGTGAGGCTAGAAAGAAACTACTGGAATTCATGGGAATATGAGGAAACAAATGCTTGATTTCACAGTACACCAGAAGCATTTTGCATTTTTCTTGTTCATTTTTGTCTTTCTTTTTTTAAAAACTCCCTGCCCCATACATCCCACAGAGCAGTCAGACTGACTGTCCCTGAGGAGCTCCTCCAGCAATGGAAGTAGATCTCCAGAGCGGTGTAGCCTCTCAGTGCGGGTGGACGTGGCATAATTCCCTGAAGGTGGCATATCAGCAGTGCTGATGGGATCAGTGAAGTGTGTGCGAGTGGACCGTTTAGGTTTGCTGGGGCTGCCATGACACAGGACAACACTGTGTGGTGTAAAGAGCAGACACTTAATTTTTCACAAGTCCAGAGACTAGGAGTTAGAAGTGAGGGTGTGGGCAGGGCCGGATGCTTTCGGGGGGCACTCCCTGGCTTGCGGATGGCCGTCTCTTAACTCAGAATCCCCTCTGTGCTTCCACCTGGCGTCCCTTCCTCTTCTAAGGACACTGGGCATATTGGGTTAAGATCAAAACATCACTGGATTCACTTAACCTTAAATACTTGCTTATGGATGTACTCAAACATTGGGATAGTTTGAAGTTCTAGGGGTTCCAAAGTCATGAACTTTGGGTGACACACATCAAAACCACAATCTTTACCTATACTGTCCTCGGCTGGAAGGACGTGCACATGTAAAAATGTAACACCTGCAGCCAGATTCCAAAATGAAAATCTGTAGCTGTACATAGCCAACCAACAGCAGTTTTGGGGATGATGGCTGCCGCCTTGCACCCAGCCTGGCCCAAGGGTTTCTCATTCGTTTAAATTTAGAGCAACGGCGGCAGAGGGAGGACAATGGGGAAAACTGTAAATGAACAACAATGTTTTAAAAAAGGAGAAAAATTTACCAATCTGATTACATTGTGTCCAAGGCAATCCCAGCATTCCTTGATCTTCATTGTCCTTCAGGGAACCTTGACTCACCTGTCAGCTTGCCCCTGACCTCAGGGATGTCCACCTTCCCGAGTCATGTGTGCACACTCCTGGCTGGTGACCAGCTTTCTCCAGTCAGGAATCACCGGACGTTTGTCCCCGTGCAGTTTCCGCACTGAAAGTGCCTTTCAGCGTGAAAGAAAGGGAAATAGATGTGTCGTTCTGAAAGTCAGTTGTTGTCGTAGGCTTTGTCTCTCCATCTTGAACACACTTCCAAAGTGGAGAGGGACACTGTTCCCCCAAAAGATTTCCATCCATGTCAGGAATAAAGTCGCAGGTAGCTGAGGAAAGGCCATGCAGCCTTAGCTTTGGACAGTTTTCAGTTCTTAACTGCATGACCTTGAGCAGCCATCTGACCTCCCCATACTTTGGGATTTCATCTCTCTAATGAGGTTGCTTTTTGTTCTCCTGCGGGGACAGTGCGCTTCATACCATTAATACGGAAAGTCTGTTATTCCTCATCTAAACACCATGCTTCTAAAGTAATAATGTATCAATACCCTCCATGTACCCAACTTAGATGGCACTTTTGACACCTCTTCATCAAACATTATGCAGCATGGGCACCATTGTGAATTCTTTCGCACACACCCCTGGGGTGCTGGGAGTTCTGGGGGAGCCCCAAATCTCAGTTCTCCTGGTGGTTCGGGTGAAGGCACTGACGTGACATCTATCATGGTCTCATCCAGGGTGCAGCTGAGTTCATGCCTAACCTGCGTGAGGCCGGCAGAGTGCGGGCGCTCCAGGAACGCACACTGCAGCGGGTGGCGGTGTTAATGGCGCCAGCTTTCCTGGGTGGAAACATCCCCCAGCTCTCCAGCTTCCGGTCCATCCACCCTGGCTTCTCCAGAGCCCAGCAGATCCTGGATGATCTGCTTACTCGGTGAGCACGTGCCCCCTTTCCGCACAGCGGGGACTCTGCCCACTCCTAGCTGTGTGTCAAAACAATGTCACCATTTCTCTCTGAACCTTTGCTCCTTTGAAAAGTGGGGTGACAGAGCATAAATCTCATCATGTTGTTTTTGCAGAGACTACCGGGGCCAATCTATGGCACATGTTACCCGGCATTTGGCTCTGCACACAGGTCTGCTGGATGTGCTCTGGCTGTTCGGGGCAGTTATTTATTTCTGCCCCCCATGGAAATTCACCCGCCTCACCCTTCATGGCCTGTGGCATTTCTGAGCTTAGAAAAGCACGTGGCAAAAAGGAAAATCTCTGATATAGCTTGGGAAAACACTTTGCTGATCTTTGTGGTTGTCTTTGGTGACTCTCTTGGGATATCGGGGTTCCCCCAAGCCACACAGATATCTGGGATGCTTCTGGATGGAGTTCATTTCTTCGACAACATGTACTAAGCACTTACCGGAAATAGGCACTACTAAGGTCACTTAGCATAACTCACTGAATGAAGCCAACATAACCTAAGGGCCTCAGTTCTACCCAATGAATGAGGCAGTCACGATAGACATCGTTCGCAGGTCCTGTCCTCCTTCCATCCGCTGTGATGCGATCAAGATCTTCTCGTCAGTTGCAGATGTACCTCGCTGCAATGACAATGGTGACACACCCCAGGATCAAATAAAAAGGTGAGTGCTGTTTGGGGCCAGAAAAAGTCCTCATGCGTTGAAAAGCGCAGAAACTGTGAGTTGGGCGGGTTGGGCACAAATGCGATGTTATAGATCTGATTCCCAAGTGAGTTCTGAGCTCTGGTGGCTTCTATTCCCAGGGGACAGAATAATGAGAACTGTGGGTGGGGCCCTCGGCCTCACTGAACCAGAGAGCAGGCCGGACTGAGCTTTGTCCTAGGGTCCCACACCCACCACGGGCCGTCCCGCTCAGCCTGCCCCTCTCCAGAGTCAGCTCTCCTCACCACCATCACCAGACTCCAAAGAGCAGGTGTGGCCAACAGCCTGCTCACCAATCTACCTCAGTCCTCCGTGCGGAGGAGCAGGTGCAGGAAGGGTTGGGGTGGGCAGTGTGCAGGACTTTGAGAAGAAATTTCATTGGAAAGAAAAGACATACGCAGCCTCCCTGTTAAACTCGCTGCATCGCCACGCTGTTACTGCCAGGACAGCCACACAGGGGTCAGGGGTCGCATGCGCTGTCCCCTGGATGGGCATGGGCATGCACGCAGGTCCTGTCCCAAACAAGGTTGCCGTGTGAGGGCAGTGTCGAAGGAGAATTCCAGGACTCTGACTCTGCTCCCAACTGACTCTCCCCAGGGCCATTGCCTCTATGGCGGGAACCTGGCCAGACCAGGTGCAGGGGCTCGGCCAGCCCCTATGCTCCCCTTTATTGCGACTGCAGAAGTCCTTGGTGCGGGTCAGCTTCCCTCCTTCACAGCGGCTGAGCCAGGCCCACCTTCTTTGGATCGATCTGGAGCATCCAGAGCCCATGGGTGCAACGCCAGAAGGTGAGGGGATGGCAGCCTGGGAAGATGATCTGGGAAGGGGTGGGTCATGGGCAGGAGCTCCCTTCAAGGCAGCGGCGCCTTACCTGCTGCTGGAAAGGCCAGGGAAAATCAGGTATGTGTGTGAATCTGTTTCTTTCTCCTGTTCCAGATCCACCTTCAGAGCTCGGGAGCACTGCAGAGCCACAGGCAGGACCCGCTCAAGGCCTAGCACCAGGTCCGGCGGGCAGCCTTCTTCTGGCCAGCCCTGGTCAGAAGCAGTGCCAGAGGCCAGGATGGAGGCGTCTGTTTGAGCCTTTTCTCTTGCTGTCTTAGAAGTTCTAAGCAATTATGCTAAATAAATAGGAGAAATATACCCCAACAATAGATCTGTATTAGCAAAAGAGTGATAACCTTGAACAATACTAGATTGTTAAATAAGTCATTTTTCATATATATGAAATACTGTAAGATATAGAAATAAAGTTGTTAATTAAAAATACGTGTTGGTAATATGTACTCATGTGTGTATATGTGTATGTATATATATATATTTTTTTTTTTTTTACAGAACAGCATAATACATAGGTATGCTGGATGTGGAAAAATGCTCACTATACATTACTAACTCCTAAAACTGAATTATTTTATTCATCTTTTACTATTTTTACACTTTTTTACTGTTGTTCAAGTACAGTTGTTTCCATTCCCTCCCCCACCACACTCGCCCTCCCACACCACCCACCCTCTGTCCTACCACTCTTTCCCTTTGTCCCTGGGTCTTTGGGTCATCATCCTTGAGGACTCTCCCCCTTCTTTCTCCTATTGTCCTCCCTGCCCCTCCCCTCTGGTTCCTGTCAGTTTGTTCTTTATTTCAATGTCTCTGGTTATATTTTGCTGGCTTGTTTGCTTTGTTGAGTAGGTTTGACTTATAGGTATGATCACATGGCATTTGTCTTTGACCAACTGACTCATCTCACTTAGCAAGTTCCACCCATGCTGTCCTGAAGGGAAGGAATTTCTCCTTTCTTTCTGCTGCATAGCAGTCCATTCTGTAACTACACCATGGTTTTTTGATCCACTTATTTAGTGATGGGCACTTATGTTGCCTCCAGCACTTGTCTAATGGAAACTGTGCTGCTATGAACATTGGGGTGCATAGGTTCTTTTGAACCGGTGTTTCTGGATTCTTAGGGTATAATCCCAGCAGCGGAAATGCTAGGTAAAGGCAGTTCCAGTTTTAGATTTTTGAGGAAATTCCACACTGTTTCCCAGAGTGGCTGCACCAGTCTGCATTCCCACCCGCAGCGTATGATGGTTCCCTTCCCTCCACAGCCTCGCAGGCACTTGTTTGTTGATTTGCTTATGATGGCCATTCTGCCCAGTGTGAATTTGTACCTCATTGTGGTTTTAATTAGCATCCCTCTGATGGCTAGTGATGCTTCGCATCCTTTCACATGCTTATGGGCCCTCTGCATGCCCGCCCTGGAGAAGTGCCTGTTCAGGTCCTTTGCCCCTTTTTTAATCACACTGTTTGTCTTCCTAGACTGCAGTCGTGGCGCTTCCTTATTAAGTTTGGAGATCAAACCGTTGTTTGAGGTATCACTGACAAATATATTTTCCCATACATTAGGTTCCCTTTGCATTTTGCTGATGTTTTCTTTAGCCGTGCAGAAGCTTAAATTTTGATGTAGTCCTGTTTGTCTATCCTTTCCTTTATGTCCCTTGCTGAGGGGCTGTACGGGTGAAAATGTTGCTCTGTGGAAGATCTGAGATTTTCCTGTCTTTATCCTCCTCTAGGACTTTCATTGTGTCTTGACTGGTATTTAAGTCTTTATCTATCTTTAGTTTCTTTTTGTGCATGGTGTAAGTTAGTGGTGGAGTTTCTTTTTTTCCTATGTAACAGTCCAGAATTCCCAACACCCTTTGTTGAACAGGCTATTTTTACATCATTTCAATCTCCTGCCCTGTTTGTCAAATGGTAGTTGACCATAGAGACATGGGATGATTTCTGGGCTCTCTCCTCTGTTCCGATGATCAATGTGTCTGGTCCTATGCCAGTACCCGACTGTTTGATTACCATGGCCCTGTAATATATTTTGATATTAGGTATTGTGATCCCTCCTACTTTGATCTTCTTTCTCAAAATTTCTGTGGCTCTTCAGGGTCAAGTATGGTTCCATATACATTTTTGAAGTTGTTGTTCTAAATCTGTGATATATCTCATTGGTATTTTAACACACATTGCATTGAACCTATTAATGGCTTTGGCTAGTATGAACATTTTGATGATGTTATTTCTTCCAATCCATGAACAATATATGTGCTTTCACTTTTTTATGTCTTCCTTCCTTCCTTTCTTTCTTTAGTGTTGTGTAGTTTTCTGAGTACAGTTCTCTTACCACCTTGGCTAGGTTTATTCCTATGTACCTTATTGCTCTTGTTGGTATTCCAAATGGGATTTATTTTCTGATTTCCCTTTCAGTTATTTAATTGTTGGTGTACAAACGTGCCTTCTGTAACTGAATATTGAATCTGTATCTCTCCACTTTGCCAATTTCACTTATTAGCTGTAGTTCATTTTTGGTGGAGTCTTTAGAATGTTCTATGGACAATATTGTGTCATCTGCAAACAATGACAGTTTTACTTCCTCCTTTCTAATTTCAATGCCTTTTATTTCTTTTTTTCAATTTAAAAAAATTTTTCAATCATGTTTATTCTATTACAGCTGTCTCATTTTTCCCAGTTTTCTCCCCTCCACCCATTCCACCTCCACCTTCTTCTCCCACAGTCCATTCCCACTCTGTTTTCCATGTCCATGGGTCATTCCTACATGTTCTTTGTCTAGTCGCTTCCCCTTCTTTCTACCATGTCCTCTTTCCCCATCCCCTCTGGTCACCTTCAGTCTGCTCCATGTTTCCATGCTTGTGGTTTGTTTTGTTTGTTAGCTTCTTTTTTTGAATAGATTCCACTCATAGGTGAGATCATGTGGTGTTTGTCTTTCACCAACAGGCTTCTTTCACTTAGCATATTATTTTCCAGTGCGATCCATGTTGTCACAAAGGTAGGAGTTCCTTTCTTCTTTTTTTCTTTTTATAAATGCAGATTGATCTTATTTATTTTTTAAATGTCAAAATCCAGCGTAAAATATTTAAACATTTAAATCTATTATAAAGTCTCAGCAATGAAAACAACATGACAGCAGCACAGAAATAATCAAGTAGTCAATGAAATAAAATGAGCATTCTAGAAATAAACATATATATTTGTCTAACATTGTAATATTTGTTTAAATTGATACTTTAGAGCAATGGGGAAAATAAGGCTTATGCAACAAGTAAGGTGCATGGACCACTATTACTTGAAATAAAACAAATATAGAGCCCTATTACACATTATACAAGAAATATTCATGTGCATTAAAAATCAGTATGTAAAATATAAGGTATTTTATGAGAAAATACTGTTTTTGTTACTCTGAAATAAAATATTCAAACCCAGAAGCTGTAAAGTAAAATATTGACAATATGACTATATTAAGCATTTAAGAGTTTATAGTAATATACATATATAAAGGAGTTAAAGGATAAGTAATAGAATAGGAAAGTGTTTGCAATACATTTGAAAAAAGGTTAGTAGTTTTTTTTTGTTTTTTTTTTTAGGGATAAACACATACAAACCTTTATTCCAAAAAATGGATAAAGAAAACCAAAAAGTCACTTAAAGGTTTTTTAGAAATAATAGAAGTAGGCAATAAATATCCAAAAATAGATTTTGTTTCAGCAAATAATAAAGGAACAATTAAAATAACACATCATTGTCACAATCTGATTAATAAGTATTAAAAATATTGGTAATATCAAGTAGTGACCACTGTGAAAGGAGGTGGGTAGTCATCGACTTCTTTTATTCATCTTAAAGCAGCCCCTTTAGCATATTTTGCAATGCTGATCTGGTGGAGGTCTATTCTTTTAGCCTTCTTTTGTCTGGGAAACTCCTTATTTCACCTTCCGTTTTAACAGAGAGCTTTGCTGGATAGATCAGTCCTGGTTGCAGGCCTTTGTTTGTCTTTATCTGGAATATTTCTTGCCGTTCCCTTCTGGCTTTATAGTGTTTCTGTTGAAAATTCAAATGCTAGACGTACCAAGGCTCCCTTCTATGTTACTACCTGTTTCTCCCTTGCTGCCTTTAGGATTCTCTGTCCTTGATATTTGCCATTGTAATGAGGATGTGTGTTGGAGTGGGCCCCATTGGGTTCCTCTGGAATGGGACCCTCTGTGCTCGTTGGACTTGTGTGACTTTTTCTCTCCTCCCATTAGGGAAGTTTTCCATCATGACTTTTTCAAACAGGTTCTCTATCCCTTCTTCTTTTTCTTCTCTTTCTGTTTTCCCTATTATGCAGATATTATTATGTTTCAGGTTGTCCTGCCTTTTATGAAATGCCTCTTCATTTTTTTTTAGTACTTTTCATTTTCTTGCTCTTTCCAGGAGATTTTTTCTACCATAACTCCCAGCTAGCCAATTCGATCCTTTGTTTCCTCTAGTCTGCTTTTTATTCCTACAACTGTGTACTTCCATTCAGAAATTGTGTTCTTCAATTCTTATTCTCTCTTCTTGATAGTTTCTATGTCCTTTTTCATGCTGATATAGTTTGCACTAAGTTCCTCCTTATAGTTTCCCTGTAGTTCTTTGTAATTCTTTCTAAGCTCATTGAGTTTCTTTAGAACGATTGTTTTGAACTCAGTATCTCATAGTCTACTTGCCTCTTTCGTTTAGTTCTCTTTCTGGGGCTTCCTCCTTTCCCTCCAATTGGGGGGGGGGGTGTTCCTTTGTCTTCTCATTATTTATGAGACTCTTCTTTTCTGCTGCTGCTTCTTAAATTAATCTGTCTTGATTTCCTGACTGTGGTGTGAACTTTGGAGACGGCTGTTTTTTTGTCTGTATCTGTCTCTGATGATGTCAGATGTTGATTCTGTGTGACCTTAGATAGTCTGTTCTAGGCTTCCAGGAATTTCCTGTCTGTGGCTGTCTCCTTCAGTTGTTAATCCAGTCACTCTACACTCAGAAGGCTGGCCTAGACACCACAGGGTAAGATAGAGTCCTTCCCGGGAGCGAGGTTATTGTGTCCTCTCATGCTGCTGCCACTCTGGGGAATGGTGGTCATGACCAGATGGCTGATGCTCCATGGGAAATGAGTCAGCACGAGGATCCCACCGGCTACTCTTTCCGTTATCTCCCCAATGTCTCCTTCTGCAGTCTCTCATCAGGTGTCTCTAGCCCTGCTTTTGCTGGAGTCCCAGGTAAGTGGCTGGAAATAGAAACTTATACATTGGCCCTTTAAAAGATCCTTGTATCTCCAGGCTCCTGTCTCTGGCAGCACTTTTTGCACTTGGTTGTTATCTGTGTACTTTTTGGGTTCTGGTGCTCCAGTTTGGAGATCCCTGCTTACGGTTCAGACCTCACTCTTCTCAGGGGGAATCCAACTGGCCGTCTCAATATCCTTATAATGCTGCTGCCAGTTGGAAGCCTGCCTTCCTTCTTGAGTCTCTACCACACTCCTTACCGGTTAGATTGTGCTAAAGCTCATTTTTCTCTTTGCCTGAGGTAATAAGGCACCTCTCTCTCTATTGTTGAGTTGTTTGTTCCAGGTTCTTTCTCCACCACTTAGTTGTAATTCCAGACTGGTCCTGGGAGGGGGAGAGTGTGATATCCATTCTCTCCTCCACCATCTTGATTTTTTCCCCGTTTATTTATTCTATCATTTCTGTCCCTTACACAAAGGGACATATTGATGAAAATATTATTGACTCCATGCAGGAGGACAAATAATCCAATTAAAAAATGGGCAAAGGACTTAAACAGACAGTTCTCCAAGGAGGATATACAGAGGGCCCAGAGACATATGAAAGGATGCTCAACATCACTAGCCATCCGAGAATGAATATTAAAACCACAAAGATCTACCATTTCACACCAGTCAGAATGGCCATCATAAACAAATCAACAAACAATAAGTGTTGGTGAGGTTGTGGAGAAAAGGCAACCCTAGTGCACTTCTGGTAGGAATGCAGACTGGTGTAGCCACTGTGGAAAATAGTTAGGAATTTCCTCAAAAAGTTAAAAATGGTACTGCCTTTGGCCCAGCAATTCCACTGCTGGGGTTATACCCTAAGAATCCTGGAAAGCCAATTCAAAAATACCTATACTCTTCCACAATGTTCATAGCAGCACTATTTATAATAGCCAAGTGTTGGAAGCAACCTAAGTGCCCATCGGTGAATGAGTGGATCAAAAAACTATGGTACAGCCTTAAAAAAAAACAACTTCCAGCCAAAATGGAGGCATAGGTACATGCACTTTGTCTCCTTGCCCAACCAAAGGAAGGACAACAATAACTAACTTTAAAAACAAACTATAACCTGAACTTCCAGAGAGTTGAACTGTATGGAAGTTCAACTACCAAGGAGTTAAAGAAGAAATATTCATGCAGACCAGCAGGAGAGGCAGAGACGGGAAGCTGGGCAGAGACAATCTGTTTCAAGGCAGTGACTGGAGGATGGGGTGGGTGAGGTGGTGGCTGGCAGAGCAGACAAGGCAGTCCCAGGTTTGCATGTGGATAAACCAGAGGAACAGCTGGGGAGCAAGACAGACCATGCAATCCAGGACTCCAGCGCAGGAAAAGAAAGCCTCAAAACCTCTGGAGGTAAAAACCTGTGGGGCTTGCAGCAGCAGGAGAAACTTCCAGCCTCACAGGAGAGTCTGTTGGAGAGACCCACAGTGTCTTGGAATGTACACAAACCCACCCACCCAGGAATCTGTTACAGAAGGGCCTGATTTGCTTGTGGGTAGCTGGGGAAGTGACTGAAAGCCTGCTGAGAGCTGAGTAAGCAGCATTGTTCCCTCTCAGATCCCTTTCCCACAGATGGTGTGACAACTCAGTGACCTGGGTTGTCTCACCCTGGCAAATACCTAAGGTTCCACCCCTTCCAATATAACAGGTGAGCTGAAACAAAGAAATAAGGCCCAAATGAAAGAACAGATCAAAGCTCTAAAAATAGAGCTAAGTGATGAACAGACAACCAACCTATCAGATGCACAGTTCAAAACACTGGCAATCTGGATGCAGAGGGAATTGGTTGAGTATGGTCGCAAAATGGAGAACAAAGCAAAGGCTATGCAAAGTGAAATAAAGAAAAATATACAGGGAACCAACAAAAAAAGGAAGGAAACTAGGACTCAATCAATGATTGGGAGCAGAAGGAAGAGATAAACAGTCAACCAGAACAGAATAAAGGAATGAGAATTCAAAAAAAGGGGAAGAGGTTTAGGAACCTCTGAGACAACTTTAAATAATCCCACATCTGAATCATAGGGGTGCCAGAAAGAGAAGAGGAAGAGCAAGAAATTGAAAACTTAATTGGAAAAATAATGGAAGAGAACTTCCCCAACCTGGTGAAGAGAATAGACTTCCAGGAGATCCAGAAAGCTCAGAGAGTCCCAAAGAAGTTGGATCCAAGGAAGTGCACATTAAAACACATCATAATTAAATTTTCCAAGATTAAAGCGAAAGAGAGAATCTTAAAGGCAGCAAGAGCAAAGGAGACATTTAACCTACAAAGGAGTTCCCATAAGACTATCAGCTGATTTCTCAAAAGAAACCTTGCAGGCAAAAAGGAACTGGCAAGAAGTTTTAAAAGTCATGAAATGCAAGGACCTACATCCAAGATTACTCTGTCTAGCAAAGTTATCGTATAGAATGTAAGGGCAAATACAGTGCTTCCCAAATAAGGTCAAGTTAGAGGAGATCTTCATCACCAATCCCTTATTGTATGAAATATTAAAAGGACTTATCTAAGAAAAAGTTGAACAAAAACTATGAACAGTAACAAAGGGGAAGGGGAAGAATGGGGAAAAAGGTATACGGAATAAGGAGCATAGAGAGTAGGTATAAAATAGGCAGGAAGTGGTTAAGAATAGTACAGGAAATGGAGGAACCAAAGAACTTGTATGTAGAACCCTTGTAGATGAACTAAAGTGGGGAGGAATCCTGGGGGGTGAGGTGGTGTACAGTGGAGGGGAATAAAGGGGAAAAAATAGGACATCTCTAGTAGCATAATCAATAAAATATATATTTAAATAACTATGATATATTTACACAATAGAATACTACACAACAGACACAAAGTAGGAGCTCCTACTCTTTGTGACAGCATGGATGGAACTGGGGAACATTATGCTAAGTGAAATAAACCAGGCAGGAAAAGACAAATACCATATGATCTCACCTATAAGTGGAACCTAAACAACACAGCAAACAAGCAAGCGAAACATAACCAGTAATGTAAAACATAAACAGAAATGTAAATAAAGAACAAACTGACAGTAACCAGAGGGTGGGGGGGGGTAAGGGAGGATTGAAAGGGAAAGGTTGTCAAGGAACATATATAAAGGAAACATGGACAAACCTAAATGGGGATAGGATTGAGGATGGGAGTCGGGCATGCGTAGGGCAGGGAAAAGTGATGGTGGGCGAATGGAGACAACTATACTTGAATAACAACAATAAAAAATTATATAAAATGTCCAAGAATTATGCACAGTGATACTCAAGAAGCTGCTGAAGAATATGGTCCAACAAAATAAAAGCTGAAACAAAAGGGAAAGTACAAGAGGCAGGAAACCTGTCACTAAACACTCAGGATGTCACTTTTGCCTTTTGTCAGTGTTTAAGCCACAGGTCCCCACATGATAGTGGAGAGAAATCCCTGGGAATGTGCCCTAGAGCAGGCCAAGAGCACAAGAAGTCTACATGAAAGGAAAAGAAAGAGAATTTTAGGAGGGCAATCTCTGAGGAAGACATAAGACTAATCAATTACCAATGTGTGACCATAGTGAGAAGAGGTGGAAACATGGGGAAAAAATCTTGAGAAGCTAGAATGATAAGAAAAGAGAGAACTAATAAAACCAAACAAGCAACTCCAAAAGCTTGTTATTAACTTCAGGAGAAAAAAATATTGCAAAACAGAAAATGTAATCACAGTATACTATATAGCTCTTCTGTGAATAACACTTATACATTATAAGTACGTCTGGAGAAAGTCCAGCCATTGTGAATATAATGAGAACGTCTGCGCGACATCAATGTAAACTGGCAGCCAAGGAGACTGGACTGGAGTGCACATGTACGAACAATGATGACTTCTCTGTATTAGTCAGTGGGGAGGGGGGTTGGACATGATGGAGTGAGCTTGTGCACTGTGTGTCATTGTATTCAAAATGACTGAGCAAGTAGAGGAATGAATCTGCATGAAATTTTGCCTTGAGATTGAACATTCGTCCATGGAAAATATTTGGATGATTCAGAAGGATTTCGGGGACGATGCAATGAGTACAGTACAAATAAAAGTGTGGCACAAACACTTCACAGGTGGTCAAGAAACTATTGAAAGTTATTCACATTCTGGAAGGCCTGAAACAAGTAGTATTCAAGAATGATGAATGTGTATGCCTTGCAATCAACTAAGATTGGTGACTGACAATTCAAGAACGACAGCTGATATGAGGATTCCAAAAATTATTGTATTTGAGATTTTGACACAGGACCTTGGCATGAAATGTGTCATAGCAAAATTCATTCTGCATTTCTGCTACCAGGACAGGAGGAACATTGTGCAAAAGTTGCTAATGTCTTGATGCAAACCACTACCAATGAGCCAGAATCTTTTCAAGACATTATAAAAGAATAATCTGAACAGTCTTATGTCAATAAACTTCACAACTTAAATGGAGCAGAAAACATGAATTATGAAAGTTAACACAAAAAGAAATGGAAAGTATTTGTAGACATAAAATGACAAAATTGAATCAATCCTCAATATCAGAAAATGTCCAGGCCTAAAGATTTTTAAAATTTAGTTTTACCAACAATTTTAGGGTTTCTTTTTTTTTCAATAACCCACTCAAGCAAATAAACAGCTACTGTTTGAAGTTGTAAATCTTGATGCCAAAAACATGGGGAATAGTATGAGAAAGGAAGCTCCTTGGCCAATTGAGGTCATACCAATCGATAAGATTTATTGAGCTCTTTATACTTGTCAGGCAGCACTATACAGATTTATGTGTTGTTTTCTAACAGCTTTATTGAGATATAATTGATATACAAAGAACTTCATGTCCGTATTGTACAAAACCTGATGAATTTGGACATATACAGACACCCTTGATACCATCCTAACAGTCAAGATAACAGATATATCCAAACACCTCTCAGTATTCTTATATTTCTTTGCTCTTTTTACATTCTGTTCTCAAATGTTAAGAACACTTACCATGATATCTGACCTCTGAACAAATTTTGAAATGGATGACATGACATTGTTAACTCTAAGCACTATGTTGTACAACAGATCTCTAGAAATTACACAGATAGCATAACTGAAACTATAGGTATAGAATAACTAGTCCCCATTTCCTTCACTGTAATGGTTTTCTAAGTACTAACTTAGTCTTGAAAACAACTTTATCAAAAAGATATTACTATTAAGCCTATTATGTCACTCTGGATTCTGAGTATAGGTAGGTAAGGGCTTTGTCCGTGATAGAAATGCAGGCAGTCCTGCAGAGTTCTGTAATAAGTGAGGCTGATGCAGCCTATGCATGAAGCACAAACCTGGTTCCAATGGCTCTTTTGAAGACACAGAGCTGAAACAGTGCAGGTGCATAACTGCAACAAGATAAAAATATTAACCAACACAATAAAATAAGAAAAGGAAAGAAATTTTGGTGCAAAATTCTCTGTGCAAAAAAACCAGTAGGAGATATAGTTAAACTTGTACAAGAAACGGGTTCTTCAGCAAGGTTGCTGGATAAAAGATAGAGATTTACTCTACATCTGCAAAAATCTATTAGGAATGTCATCTCATAAAATCCTCATTCCAAGTACAATCAATCTATAAGGTACCTAGAAATAAATCTAACAAAAAATGTGAAAGATCTGTATTGATAAAAATTATATTACCTTTTTAAAGGCTATTATAGAAGTATTAAGAAAAAATATATGTTCATGGATAGGAAAACTCAATATTTTGAAAGAGGTAATTTCCCCCAAATAGGGACTGTGACAGCTGCTGAACTTCAGTGACATGCCCAGTGGTGAATGGGTCTGGGCAGGACTGTCTAAGTAGCCTGATGCTCCCTCTGCTTCGCCCTACTGTTGTAACTGTTACTTCCAAGAGTATGCACAGAAAAAATATCTGTTTCTCAGCAATGAACGTTTTCATGATGGCCAACCATTAGTGGCTAAATATTGGCCTGGAGTATGTACATGTGTATTTGTGTGTTCAGGGGTGTAAATGATTCTGCCCTGATATTAGCACTTTAAATGAAGGTTAAATCCCCTTTTTCAGAACTTGGTCTTACAGCTGTGTAGGTGCCTGTCCAATTTGTTGAACCTAATCGAGGTCTGTGTGTTCTATGGAAAGGCATGGTGGACTGTGTGTGGGGAGTAAGAATACCAGGTGCTTTGGGATGAGGAGACGGCTGGTAGTAATGATATGGTCTCTGCTCTGAGAATTCTGAGATCTGCACATTCATTCTCACTCTCTCCCATAAGCAGGTTCTTTCAACTCTATGGAAATTCTTGATTCAGAATTTTATCAGTGCAACAGGACTTGAATGATTAGCTTACTTCACAATCCCCTTCTTGATAGAAAATAATTACTCAAAGTTGAAATGACAGAAGAGTTATTACCTTCAGCATCAGGTGTATATATACAAAACATATTAAATGTTCCTTTAATGTTTCAAAAAGCACTTGAAAAAGTCATGTAATAGGAAGAAGAATCCAAGAAGTCCTTGCACTGAGGTTATAACCAGAGAATAGATATGACACCCTATAAAATCCCCTAAATCCCCTTTACTAAATATTGCATTACACAAATAACTGCTCTGATTACTTATTCATTCATAAAATATTTTGAATTCATACTCTGTGGGAGAATGTGTCAAGGTGCTTTGGATGTACAACAGACTTGTGCACTTGCAGCATGAACTGTTCATCCTGATTGGAAATAAGAACATATTGGGGCTTTGTGGAAGGCCCCTGGTCTGCCAGAAGTAGGCACAAAGTGTAGTGGTGTTTGTCGTGGGTGGTGGGGTAGGGAGGGAGTCACAACGAACTGCAGCCCATGGAGCCCATTTGCAACCTGGAGGCTGGATGGGGCAGCATGTGAGAGGAAAGTGCTACAGGTGGGAGAGCTCCCCAGGTCCAGGGAGCACTACTAGACTCAGGGAAGTCTGGAGAGGCTCCAGCCTGGAACAGAGCCCCAGGAAGCCGTGTGCTGGAGTTACTGTGTCTTTCTTGTCCTACATGGATTCCCAGGTTGCCTACCAGTATCTGACACCAGTGAGTGATGAACCTTCCAATGGAACCTTGCTTGGGGAGGTCAGAGTGACTGCTGGTGACTTGGTTATCTGACTAGCTGCTGAAAGCTAGTCTCCTGCAAATGTCCATCATCTCCTTGCTAAACCAGACTTGCATAGTGGTGAGACCATGCAGCACTGTATGCCCTTGTGTTTTGCTAAGTCTCAGCTTGAGAAGGGTTTTGAGGCCAAAAGAGTGTCCCATCCTTGGAGGTGCACCCTTCCTTAGCATCATGATTTTTGCAGAGGTTTCCGCCATACTTGAAGGCATAATTGTTTGCCTTTATCGGCCCTTGGGCACTCTATGCCCTCACGCTTTGACTGGTGCTTAAATACTGCCTACAGCCAATAATGAAACTGAGCTAATGTTTAAAAAATAATAAAATAAAATATAAAACTGGAATGTAGTTTCTCCATAACAAAAATGGTATAAAAGTTTGTTGGGTCCTGAGCTAACCCAAAGAAGCTAATTAAGCTCTCACATTTTGTGGAGAACAGTAAAAACCCATTAAACCACATGCCAGCATGGACTATGGGGTTGAGAGCTCTACCAAATCAAATTGCCATTCACAAGAGCGTTTTGAATCCCTGGGGGTACACGAAGGTTATCTCTGCTGACACATTCTCCCTCTTCTCATTTGGTTCCTGGTGAATTGCAAGGGAGATCCTTCTGGCGTGGATTTTCTTGCTTTGGAAGTTGGTACTTGGAAGAAATCTTCAAAGTGGGAGAGGGCTGAAGCTCTGGCCAATGTCCATCTCTGGGAATGAATGGCAATTTCCGCTAGATGAGTGACAAAGTAGAGTAGAGCTGAAGTGAGAATCATGATATAAGAAACAGCAGAGGGGTTGGAATGCAGTGAAGTGATCTAAAAGATGAAGTGTGAAGACTAAGATATTGAGGGGGTTCTTGGACACATCTATTCATTTACTTAGGAAATAGTTGAAATTGCCATTAAAAACATGCAGTGATTCTCATGGAATAACATGTTTGAACTGAGTCACTTATCCATTCAACAGAATGTGGGAGCCATATTACCATTTCCATTTTCCAAAGCACGACTGGTAAAGTCACTAAATCTTATTAAATCAGTCTGAGACTCCTGGGACTTGTAATAGTCAGTTTTTATGCACTGTGTAATGTGTTAACAAACTGTAGGTTTCTTTTTTTTTTTTTTTTAGTATACTTTACTGATGATGCTATTATAAGTGTCCCAATTTTTCCCTGTTGCCTCCCTCTACCTGGTACCCCCCTTTTTACCAGAAGTCCCCCCTTAGTTCATGTCCATGGGTCATGCATATAAGTTCTTTGGCTTCTCCATTTCCTATGCTATTCTTTCCATCACTCGGTTAATTTTGTACCTAACAATTATGCTTCTTATTTTCTGCACCTTTTCCCCCATTCTCTCCTTTCCCATTCTCAGCTGATAAACCTCTGAATGATCTTCCTATCTATGATTTCGTTCCTGTTCTACTTGTTTGCTTAGTTTGTTTTTGTTTATTAGATTCATTTGTTGATACTTGTGAGTTTGTTGTCATTTTGATGTTCATAGATTTGATCTTCTTTTTCTTAAATAAGTCCCTTTAACATTGTGTATAATAAAGGCTTGCTGGTTATGAACTCCTTTAGGTTTACCTTGTCTGGGGAGCAGTTTATCTGCCATTCAATTATAAATGATAGCTTTGCTGGATTAAAGTATTCTTGGTTGTAAGTCTGTGCTTTTCATCACTTTGAATATTTCCTGCCAGTCCTATATTGCCTGCAAAGTTTCTTTTGAAAAATCAGCCGATAGTCTCATGGAAAGTCATTGGTAGGTAACGCTCTGCTTTTCTCTTGCTGCTTTTAAGATTTTTTATCTTTAACCTTTAGCGTTTTAGTTATGATGTGTCTTGGTGTGGTCCTCTTTGGATCCAACTTGTTTGGGACTCTGTGCTTCCTAGACTTGTCTGTGTATTTCCTTTGCCAATTTAGGGAAGTTCTCAGTATTTTTCAAATGAGTTTTCAGTTTTTTGCTCTTCTTCTACTCCTTCTGGCATCCCTTTTATTTGGATGTTGGCACTTTTAGAAATTTCCCATAGACTTCTTACACTCTTCCTCTTTCTTCTGAATTCTTATTTCTTCATACTATTCTGGCTGAATGCTTATTTCTTTCTTGCGTTCCAAATTGTTGATTTGCATCCCAGCTTCCTTCCCTTCACTGCTGATTCCCTGTGGATTTTTCTTTACTTCACTTAATGTAGCCTTCATTTCCTTCCTTATGCTTTTGCCATACTCAATGAGCTCTCTGAGCAGCCAGATCACCAGTGTTTTGAATGCTGCATCTGATTGGTTGGCAAGCTCCATTTTGTTTAATTGTTTTTCTGGGACCTTTTTCAGTTCTTTCCTTTGGGCCACATTTCTTTGTCTCTTCAATTTGGCAGCCTCCCTGTGTTTGTTTCTGTGTATTAGGTAGAGTTGCTTTGTCTCCCTGTCTTACCACCTATGTTAAGTTATTTGGGGCAGAACCTTAGGTATTCACCAGGGTGGGGCAAACTGCTTCACCGCTATTGGCTCTGTGCATGGGGGTGGGGTTGGAGAGGGAACAATATCACTGTCTGGATTCTGGAGGTTTGCCTGGCACTCATCCTATTTCCAGTCACATCACCCACTTTCTGTGTGTGTGTGACCGATACCCTTCTAGCTGTTGCCCTGGTAGTGGTTTCCAGAGTGAGTGTTTGCATACATTCTAGGTCCATGCAGGTTTCTGTCCCTGCCCTACCGCCACTGATTTTTACAACCAGAAGTTATGAGCCTTTATTTTCCTGTGCTGGAACCTCAGGCTGCGCGGTCTGGCCTAGGGCTGGGATTGCTGCTCCCAAGGTATCCCCCCCAATTTGTATTAACTACATCTGAATGTGGGACCTCCTATTCCACTGCTGCCACCACCTCTCTGGTCACACCACTTCTTCTCTGCACTGGCTCTTCATCCCTGTCCCTCCTACACAGCTGGGTGAATACGGCTTCTTTAAATCCTTGGTTGTTGGACTACCATACAGTTAGATTTTCTGGCAGCTCTGGGTGTTTTTTGTTTTGAGGTTAGTTGTTATTCTTCTTGAGGTTGTGCGAGTAGGTGACGTGTGTCTACATACAACTCCATCTTGCCTGGAAATCCATCACAGATTTCTACGATTATTTTTAACACGCTTTCCTCCAGAGCCCACGAAAAGTAATTATCAACACCAAGGGCTTGGAGACTTCACTTCTTTTATGTTTGGTCTGTGAGGACAAAAGATATGGCTGATTTGACTCTCCAGCAAAATAATAAAATGAGTTAATTTCTGGATGATTAGAAAATTTTTATGGTGACTACATTAGTTTATAATGAACAGAGGATAAATATTTATATTTTTACCTATGGACATAGATTAATAAAATGATGGAAATCCCCTGGCTGGGTAGCTCAGTTAGTTAGAGCATCGCCCTTATATACCAAGGTTGCAGGTTCAACCTCAGTCTAGGCACATCAAAGAATCAACCCATGAATGAATAAATAAGTGGAACAACAAATCAATGGTTCTCTCTCCCTCTCTCTCTCTCAATCTCTCAATTCAATAAATTAAAAAATCTTTTAAAAAGAAAAGAAAAGAAAAGAAAATGGGGAAAAGCAAATGCTTTGTTATGAGATTGGAATGCTGAATTTATATTATTTTCATTTTACTGCAAGTAAAAGACTGTGGTTTAAATAACTCTGCTAATCAGCTTAGGTAATAAGGGTTGTGACTACTTATCTTGCAGCTCTTTCTTCCAAAACAGAAGTAAACAATGATGCTGGACAATATCATAATCAAGAGCTCAAGAATATGATAAAAGTGAAAATAAATGAGTGAATCAACAACATAATTTTCTATTCTCACCTGACATTTGGGGAAGGCTATGATGTAAATTTACTCTAAATTTTCTAGATTTGTAAAATTTTATTGATGCTTTGTAAATCCTATTGTTATAGACCTTCTATCCTTCTGTGAGTTATTTATTGCCAGGTTTTGCTCTATATATGTTTTGGGAGAGTATTTGAAAATTTAAAGAAAACTATAGGCCGATTTCGCTGATGAACATAGATGCAAAATCCTCAACAAAATATTGGCAAATCGCATCCAGCAATACATTCAAAAGATTATCC
Organism: Pteronotus mesoamericanus; assembly: GCF_021234165.1. NCBI lineage: Eukaryota > Metazoa > Chordata > Mammalia > Chiroptera > Mormoopidae > Pteronotus > Pteronotus mesoamericanus. The sequence continues at coordinate 79,772,433 of NW_026555321.1, read as the reverse complement.
ACCATGATCAAGTGGGATTCATCCCAGGGATGCAGGGATGGTTCAATATACATAAGTCAATAAACGTAATACATCACATAAATAAAAGAAAAGACAAAAACCACATGATCATCTCGATAGATGCAGAAAAAGCATTCGATAAGGTACAGCACCCATTTAAGATCAAAACACTCAGAAAATGGGAATAAATGGGCATTCCTCAATTTATTAAAGGCCATATATGAAAAACCTACAGCCAACATCATACTCAAAGGACAAAAACTGAAAGATTTCCCGCTAAGATTGGGAACATGATAAGGATGTCCGCTTTCACCACTTCTTTTCAACATGGTATTGGAAGTCCTAGCCACAGTGGTCAGACAAGAAAAAAAAATAAAAAGCATCCAAATAGGAAAGGAGGAAGTAAAACTATCATTGTTTGCAGATGACATGATAGTGTACATAGAAAACCCTGTAGAGTCCACCAAAAAACTACTCAACCTAATAAGTGAATTTGGCAAAACAGCAGGATACAAAGTCAACATTCAGAAACCAAAGGCATTTTTTTACACCAGCAATGCAATAGAAGAATAAGAAATCAGAGAAAAAATACCATTCGATATAGCAAGAAGAAAAATAAAGTACCTAGGCATAAATTTAACCAAAGAGGTAAAAGACCTATATGCAGAAAACTATACAACATTGGAAAAAGAAATTAAGGAAGACAAATAAATGGAAGCATATACCATGCTTATGGATTGGAAGAATTAATATCATCAAAATGTCCATACTACCTAAAGCAATTTATAGATTCAACGCAATCCCTATTAAGGTACCAATGACATATTTCACAGAAATAGAACAGACATTTCAAAATTTATATGGAACCATAAACGACACCGAGCAGCTACAGCAATTTTGAGAAAGAAAAACAAAGTAGGAGGGATCACAATACCGGACATCAAACTATATTACAAAACCACTATACTCAAAACAATCTGGTACTGGCACTAGAACAAACCCATAGACCAGTGGAACGGAATAGAAAGCCCAGAAATAAGCCCAGGTCTCTCTGGGCAACTAATATTTAACAAAGGGGGCAGAAGCATAAAATGGAGCAATAATAGCCTCTTCAACAAATGGTGTTGGGAGAGCTGGATGGCTACATGCAAAAAATTGAAATTGGATCATCAGCTGACACCATACACAGAAATAAACTCAAGATGGATAAAAGACTTAAATATAAGTTGCAACACCATAAAAGTCCTAGAGGATAACATTGGCAGGAAACTCAGATATCTCACGCAGCCATTTTTTCACTGATATGTCTCCTAAAATAAGGGACGTAAAGGAAAGAATAAACAAGTGGGACCTCATCCAAATAAGAAGCTTCTGCACGGCAAAAGAAAACATCAGCAAAATGAAAAGGGACCAACCATATAGGAAAATATATCTGTTAATGATACATCAGATAGAGGTTTGATCTCCAAGATATATATAGAACTCACTGGACTCCACTCCAAGAAGACAAACGATGAAATCAAAAAAATGGGCAAAGGACCTGGGCAGATGCTTTTCCAAGGAAGAGATACAGAGGGCCCAGAGACATTTGAAAGGATGCTCTGCATCACTAGCCATCAGAGAAATGCAGATCAAAACCACCATGAGGTACCACCTCACACAGGTCAGAATGGCCATCATAAACAGATCAAGAAACAACAGGTGCTGGCGAGGCTGTGGAGAAAAGGGAACCCTAGTGCACTGTTGGTGGGAATGCAGACTGGTGCAGCCACTGTGGAAAGCAATGTGGAATTTCCTCAAAAAGCTGAAAATGGAACTGCCTTTTGATCCAGGGATTCCCCTGCTGGGACTCTACCCTAAGAATCCCAAAACGTCACTTCAAAAGAACCTATGCACCCCAATGTTCACAGCAGCACAATTGACAATAGCCAAGTGTTGGAAGCAACCTAAATGCCCATCAGTAGATGACTGGATCAAAAAACTATGGTACATTTACACAATGGAATACTACGCAGCAGAAAGAAAAAAAACTACTAAACTTTGCGACAGCATGAATGGAACTGGAGAGCATTATGCTAAGTGAAATAAGCCAGGGAGCGAAAGACAAATACCATATGATCTCACCTATAAGTGGAACCTAACCAACATACAAAGATGCAAGGAAAATAAGACCAGCATCACTGAAAGGAAAAGAAACCAACAGAGACAAGAGGGAAGGAGGGAGAGGGCGGAAAGGAAGGGAAGGGAAAGTCAAGGAACATATAGCAAGGACTCATGGACAAAACCAAAAGGGAAGAGATGAGGGAGGGAGGGAGGGAGGGAGGTGGCAAGGGAAAGTGGTGGGGGGTAGGCAGAGACAAATGTATTTGAAAAAGTAAAAAAATATATATTCACTTAAAAAAAAAGAAAAGAAAAATTTAGTGGTCCTTAAGATCTTGAAATACAATGGGGTACCTGTTGTTATATTTTGTGCTTTTCTTCTTTTATTTTTCTTTTCCAGTTGAGACATAGCTGACATATAACATTGTATAGGTTTAAGATGTACAGGGTGTTGATTTGATGTATTTCTATATTGTAATACAGTTACCATTATAGCATTAGCTAACTCCTTGATCACATCACAAATCATTCATTCTTTTTGTGGTGAGAACAGTTAAGATCCAGTCTCAGAATCTTTGAAGTCTATAATACAACATTGTTGCCTATAATCACTATATGTGCATTAGTTCTTCAGGGCTTATTTTTCTGCTAGTCCAAAGTTTGTTTAAGGTTATAGACTTGCAAGTAGTAGTTAAGGCTAATACTTCTTGTTCTTCCAGAGTTTTATTTATCAAGTAATACTTATAATTTATTTTTCCATTGTTTTTCTGAACATTCTTATTTTGAAATTTTATTTGTAAAATAGACACTTGAAAGAAAACAATAATTTAGTTGACTCCAAACACAGGATATGCTTTCTGTTAACATAGAATTTGTCTTGGTTTTTTGGTGCTTATTTGATTTTTTTCTTATTCAAGGTGGCTCTATTTGTGTTAAAGCTTTAATGGAAGATCATATTTCCAGTACAAGATGAATGAGTGTGTATTGGTGTTGAGGTTGCCTCTTTGGCTGGGATTGGGTAAACAGTTATTGAATTATCCACATACGATTACTCCAACAATGAAAGATTTATTTTTATGTTAAATTGTTGCCACATTTCTTTGCAAGATATTAAATATTTAACATATCTTGGAACAAAAACTGAAACTGTGGTGTGCATTAGGAGCCTAAAAATAAGTACTCATTTTGGGGATGGAGAGAGGAAAGTGCATATATTCACATACAAAATAGAGTATCTCCGACCACACCCTCATCTCCCCACCCTTCTCTATATGCTTGTTACCCTTCACCACACCTATCAGGCATTCTAGGGGTAACACTATGCTGAACATTATGGCAATATTTTATTACTTTTATTTATTACTGGACCAGATATATATGTGTGTGTGTGTGTATACATATGTATGTGTATAGTGATTCTACAATCTCACTATGTGATTATCACACTAAATCTTGTAACCATCTCTCATTGTGTAAATTATCACATTACAACTGACTATATTCCCCCTGACTTTTTCACCTAATCCTTACTTAAACACGCCCCCTAGCAGTTTGTTCTTTGTTTTTATGAATATGTTTTGGCTTGTTTGTTCATTTGTTTTGATTTATTAATTCCACATATAAGTAAAATTGTATTTGTTTTTCTCTTTCTGGCTTATTTAACTTAACACAGTACCTTCTAGATCCATCCATGTTGTCATTTGGCAAATAGCAAGGTTTTAATTTTTGTGAACAATATTCCATTGCGCATATATACCATGTCTTCTTTTTCAGTTCACCTACTGATGAACACTTATGTTGCTTCCATATCTTGGCTATGTAAATAATGCTTCAGTGACTATAAGGGTGCATATATCTTTTTTAATTAGTGTTTTCTTTTCATCTTCTTTGGATAAGAAGTGGAACTTCTGGGTCATATGACAGTTCTATTTTTAGTACTTTGAGGACCCTCCATACTGTTTTATATAGTGGCTGTACCAATATTGTGTATGTTTCATACAAATTGTTTTCACATATATTACCTCTGCTTCCAAAGTTTCCACCTGACAGATGAGAGCCTTTCCTGTCTATTTTCCATCCATGGATATTGGTCTCTCAACTGCTTCTCGCCAATATTTCATTTAAAGCTTAACCTGTTATACTGGACATGTATTTCATCCTGAAATTAAGCAGAATTCCCTTTTATGACTACATCACAATTTTATTCACCTATCCAGGGGCATTTGGATTATTTGAAGTTTTTGCTATTACAGAGAAGTTTGATGTGAATGTTCTTATAAATGAAATCTTTTGGGTCTGCCTTTGTATGACCCAGCCATACCCTTGTATGGATTTACATGATGAGACTTCATTTTACACAGAGGTCACTTGGGATATAACTAGGAGAAAAGTGACTTTACAAGATGATACTCTACTTTAGGTATCAGCACAAGAGACAGGTTTCATTGTTCAATATCCTTGCAAATCTTGGTAGAAGTATAACTGTGTCATTATGATTTTAATTTCCATTTCTGATTATTAATAATGTTAAGCATCTTCTCATGTGTTTTTCAGCAACTGATGGAATCCTTTTCTATGAAGTGCTTGTTGATATTTTTTGTACATTTTTTTCTATTGGATTTCTTCTTTATTTATTGATTTTTAGGGGGTTATTTTAAATGCTAGATGCTAAACCTTCTCTAGTGCTGTGTACAAGAAAAGAGTTTATTTTTCACCTCTTTACATTGTCCTTTCAACAATAGAAGTTTTTAATTTTACTTGGGTGAACTTTATCAGTTGTTTTGGGTTTTGGTTAAACAATTTTTACTTTAATATGAGAACATTATGCTATAGCTTCTTCCAAAGTTTAACATTTTGGATATACACATTTAATCCTAATCCACATGGCACTAATTTTTATAATTGCTGTCTGATTCAAATCCTATTTCACTCTTTCCCCCACGTTTTACCAATTGTACCCACACTCATTGATTCATATTTTTCTTCTCCTTACATTATGTATCAAGTTGCTAAATATGGATGAGGTTTTTTTCTGTTACCTATTATGTGCCACTGATCTATTTTTTCTTTCTCTAAGATGACTCCACACCCTTTTCCTTATCACTTTAGTAAATCTTGATATTTGGCAAGTTCTTGTTGTTCTCTAGAGTCTTTTGGTTTGAGGAAAGATATGGCATATTTTGCTACTTTCTTACAACTGCTGAAATTAACCAGGCAAGTTTCATGAAGAGCCCTGTCACATATATTCAACATTGTCATCTTGAGAAAACGATTCTAATTTGAATTGATCAAAGTTAATATTGAGAGTACTAAGCATGTTGAAATCATGGCCTCTTGACAGGATGTGTTTTCTCAGATCTTTCAGCTTCTAGTTTTGCTCCATTTTAAATCATTCTCTACCCTACCTGAAGCTTAATGATATTTTGAAAATGTAAATATAGCCCTGTCTTTTATTAAAACTTAAAGTGTTATCCAGTGGCCTTTGAAGTAAGTCCAAAATCCTTAGTACATCTTTGTTGGGGACCACTTTGTGTGGTATCGGGAATTGTAGCCTCATGCAAGCCAGGCCTTGAAGAAGGGCTTGTAAGTCTCAACCAGAAAACTGGGAATGACGGGAGGTAAACATGATCTGATGCTAACACCAAGGGTTCCCATGGGAAATCTGGCCTAAAGAATGCATTGTATCCACTGAAGTTTGCTCTGCTTTGCACTGCCCTGATAAGGAAAAAACCAGATGCTCAAGCTCCAGACAGAAGGAATGAATTCCTGAATTCATGAGCCTTACCTTAATGACCATCTGACTTCAGTATGTCTAACGGACTCTGACTTGAGGCAAATCTCTCTGTTCTTTCAACTGTTATACATGATCTCTGTCCGTTTTCTGTAAATATAGCCTTTAAGCATTGATTGATAAGTTTTGCATGTATACTGTATACCCCTTTGCATATTGTCCTCAATAAAAGCCACTTCAGAGAAAGGCTCAGGGCATTCTCCTAAGGAGGGAATCACCTTCCTCTTTCCTTGACAGCACTTGGTGTCTAGAACGACTCCTTATTTCATCTGGCGTGAATCAGAGGATTCTGCAGGACAGGGTCCTCCATACATCCTTTCAAGCTCTCAGTGATCTGACTTTCGCTTATTTTTTAAGTCATCTCTCCTTCACCCCATTTGTCTAGTAACACTTTGATAACCTCCTTCATAATCTTTCATCAGATTAGAGCTGTGACACACCTCGTGTCCCAAAGTTTCCATCTGGAGTATTTGGAAGAGTGTCGATACTTTTTCAAAAATCTCTCATCTTTCCTCTCTCCTCCTCTCTGCTCCCACACTTACATATTTATTGATATACCATGAAATGACACAACCTTGCTCACCAGCAGAAGTATACGGATCTCATTCAGCATCGAAGCTGAGAATTATAAGCAACAAAACAATGATGGAACATGACTTAAAAAATAGGGATTCGTTTTTCTCATAAAATAACAAATCCACAAGTAGGTGGTTCCAGAATAGAATTCAGCTGCTCAATGATGTTTGGGTAAGGTTCTTACTCTTCACTGTTATCTCAAGGTGACAAGATAGTAGCCAGCAACCAGAAGGGGGCAACCACTCCCAGCATAAAAAGATGGAAAAAGTCCTCAAATCACTATTGCGCTATTGTTCTTTTTATCAGGGAAGAAAATATTGCCTCAGAAATCAATCATGAAACTTTCTTTCATGAACCCTTGCTCAGAACTGTCCCAAAGGCAGATCATGGGCAGTTTATTATCAAAATGCTGCAGAAGGAGGCTACCTCAGCCCACAAGGAGGGGGTCAGGGGAATGACAGATGGAAACTGTCCAATCATGATCTTCCAGTTTATACTGTGAATGCTGATCTTCCAGTTTATACTGTGAACCCTGTGTTTTCTCCTATATGGAGCATGTGGAGGAAAGATGTGAAATCCAGGGATGAATATTTCATTTTATTTGCTCTCTGTCCAATACTTTCAATATTAGCCACATAAAACTTTTAAAATAAAAGTTCTCATTAATTAAAATTAAGTAAAATTTAAAATTCAGTTATGGTGGGTGTTTAGAATTTCCTTTGTGAGTAACTGGGGAGTGTTGTCTTGGTTTATAGACCAGCTGGTTTTCATTCAAAACAAATATTAATAGGAAATGAGTCCCCACTCATAACAAGAGTATAAACACGAGAATGACTGCTTTTGGATGACTCAGCCACACCTTTGTATGGATTTACGTGATGAGACTTCATTTTACATGGCATGCTCTCTTTTCAAATACTCACCTACAGATGGCACTCAAATTTTCTGTTTTTGTTTAAAATTTTTTGACATGTTGATCTTAATGTTAATTATAGATTGTTACAGAGTGTCAGTGAACTACGGCCCTTCCAGTAGGACTAGGAATGTTTAACTCATTTCCATACAATTCTGTTCCAGTGGAACTGAGGCAGGAAAGTGAGAAGCCGAGAAAACTCATGGGCAACTGGAATGGGGAAACTGAGGCAAGAAAATTAAACAAGGTCAATTTGAACAACTTACAGCAGCTAGTGATTCACAAGACCCTTTTTCCCCTAACCAAGGACACTTGAAAGCGAATGGTTTTTACCTCTCTTCCTTAACAAGAGAATACATAGCTTTAAACCCTGTTCCAGGAAAGGAAGAACACAGACCCATTTAATGTCATTTGTGCCACCTAGGATGAATGAAGTCAGGGGAACAAATAACAAAAACCCAATTAAAGCCAGGCAGACCCAGGATAAACATAGAACAGTGAAGCAGACCAAAGAATAACTAACTTCTAACTCCCTTATACATTCATTTTGATGCATCTGCATATTAGAAACACACCCAGAAAGTTAATAAATATATTACTGAAACTTTCCAATAAGATTCTCACCTGCAGAAAGAGGTGAAAACCCTCTACACAAGCACTCTCTGTGGGCTCCCTCTAGAGCACTCCCAGACCTCTACTCAGGCATGAACTTTTTATTTCCTCCTAAACTGTAAGTGTCCCCATGAGACTTGCAACCAGGGGAGCAGCTGGCAGTGGCAGCTCCTCCTGAGCTTACCTCTCATCCTGCCTCTGACTTCACAGTGAACTAAAGGTAAACCCGCCTTGGCTCATTTCTTTTCTATAAAGTTTCCAGGGAACCAAAGCAAAGCAACTCATATGCTCTCCTCTGTTGTTCCCTGTGGCCTAAGTCCTTCCTTTGTTTCACTTTCCTTGGCTTTAATAAACATACTCTCAAAATCACCTGGACTTCTGTTGTGAAATCTTTTCTTTATGAAGTCAAAAATGCACACACTACAGGCCTGACTGAGGCAAACCCATGCCAGGCTCAGGCCAGATTGGTAACACAAACATTGCCTGGTCCTAAGACAAATTTGACTGTTTTGTTAAATTCTGGGCTCAACAAAGAGGAAAAATGAGTAAGTAAGTGGTTAGTGGAGGGAGTTCTTTTGAATTATTTTAATTACAAACCAAAGAAATGCTCTTTTGATTCCTACTGATAAATATTTGTGATAGCTACTCTCGTAGTTATTGCTGCTCAAATAGCAAATCACACTAAACATTGAGAGAAGTAGAATGTAGCCCACTAAGCAATTTTTGCTTTAATCTGGCCATTTCAAGATATAAAATGGCACCTGGGAAAATTTAGAAAGATATTATTGATAAAGCTATGATTATTGAATTTTAGACTCTTAAGTGTAATAAAACATTCAGTCTTACAATATTCTATTATAAATGCATGATACTTGTACAGAAACCAGAGAATATACTAAGCAAAAAGGGAAGGACAGTCGGTTCTAGTAGTCCCACTTGCTAGAGTTTACTAGTGTTAACATTTTAGAATTATAAAACTCTAAAATTTCCAGAGACAGGAAAGGTGCTATTATGCCTTTAAGGGAGCTCCTGGCCATGAACTCCCTCTTCCCAGATCATATTCCCAGAATGCCATCCCCTCACCTTCTGGCATTGCATCCTTGGGCTCTGGATGCTCCAGAGCAACCCAAAGAAGGTGGGCCCAGCCCAGCTGCTGTGAAGGAGGGAATTTGACCTGCACCAAGGTCTGCTGCAGCTGGAACAAGGGGGAACGTAGGGGCTGGCCGAGCCCCTGCACCAGGTTCCCACTATAGAGTCAATGGCCCCTGGGGAAAGCCAGTTGGGAGCCTGTCAGAGTCCTAGAATTCTCCTTCAACACTGCCCTCCCAGGGCAACCTTGTTTGGGACGGGGCCTCTGTGCATGCCTATGCCCAACCAGGGGACAGCGCATGCTACCCCTGACCCCTGTCAGATCTACTGTGATCAAGGTCTTCTTGACATCTGGAGGCATATCTCCTTATAATGACAAAGGAGTCACTGTGGCTGTCTTGGGAGTAGTAGCATGGCGATGCAGCATGTTTAACAGGGAGACTGTGTGAGTCTTTTCTTTCCAATGACATTTCTTATCAAGGTCCTGTACACTGTCCACCCCACCCCTTCCTGCACCTTCTCATTTTCACTGAGAACTGAGGTAGATTGATGAGAAGCCTGTTGGCCACATCTCCTCTTTGGAGCCTGGTGATGGTGATGAAGAGACTTGACTCTGGAGAGGGGCAGGCTGAGCAGGACTGGACCATGGTGGGTTTGGGACTCTAAGGCAAAGCTCCGTCCAGCCTGCTCTCTGGTTCTATGAGGCATGGAGCCCACCCACAGTTCTCATTATTCTGTCCCCTTGGAATAGAAGCCACCAGAGCTCAGGCCTCCTTTGGGAATCAGATGTGTAAGATTTCATTTGTGCCAGACACCACACCCCCATCCACAGTCTCATCATTCTTGACACAGGTGTTCCTTCTGGACCCAAAGACTGCTCACCTTTTTTATTTCATCTTGTGGTGTGACTCCTTTGTCATTATAAGGAGGTATGCCTCCAGATGTCAAGAAGACCTTGATCACAGTAGATCTGACAGATGGAGGACAGGACCTGCGAATGATGTTTATTGTGACTGTCTGATTCTCTGAGTAGAACTGGGGACCAGGGCTTGTTTGCTTCATTCGGTGAATTATGTTTAGTGTCTCAATTAGTGCCTTCTTGAACTATCTGCTGAACAGACATTGTTGAGCAACTGAGCTCCAAGCGGAGCCATTCCAGATATCTGCATGGGCCTGAGGACCTCTGCTATCCCCAGAGAACCCTGATGGGTAGCACCAAAGACAAGCACAAGGATCAGTAAGTGCTCTCCTTAACTTCTTGACAGGTTGTTTTTCCTGTGCTTTTCCAAACTCAGAAATGGCACTGACCACTGATAGGTTAGGCAGATGAATTTCCATGGAGGACAAAGGGAAATAAGTGCTATGAACAGAAACAACACATCCAGCAACCCAGTCTGCAGAACAAGGTACCAGGTAAGACCTGCCTGGATGATCCCCACAGTAGTGCCAGAAGTACATTATGAGGTTTATTCTTTGTCACCCCACTTTTAAGAGGAGGAAACAGACTCAGAGAGATATGGTGACAGTTTTTAGACACCTGGCCAGCAGTGGGCAGAGTCACCACTGTGCCACAAAGGGGATACATGCTCACCTAATAATCAGCTCATCCAGGAACTGTGGGGCTCTGGAGGAGGCAGGCTGGAAGGACATGAATGTGGAGCAGTGGGAGATGTTTCCACCTTGGAGAGCTGGTACCATGGACACTGCCACCTTCTCCACTGTGCCTCCTTGGAGGGACGGCACCCTGCAGGCCTCATGAAGTTTAGGCATAAACTCAGCCGCACCTTGTGTGGGACAAGAGTGGACATCAAGTAAGTCGCATGACCATGAATCACCAGGACAGGACTGAGGTCTTGAGCTCACCCAAAACCCAGCCTCACAGGGACATGTGCAAGAGAAGGGACTGGAGTACCCACACTGAATAAGGTTTCATCAATAAGTTTTAAAAGTATCATCTAAGTTTGGTGTGTGAGGTGTGTTGATACAATTTTTACCTTCTAGGCATGTTTTTTCTGGATGGTGAACAACACATTTTCACTATTAATAGTCGGTATAAAGAGCATTGAGCCCATGAGTCCTCAAGAAGCATCCCTGTTATAGAGATGAGAACACAGAGGTTTAGGGATCTCAAATGGCTACTCAAGGTCATGCAGGTTAGAATTGAGAACTGCCAAAAGCTAAGGCTGCATGGCATTTCCTCTTAGCTACCTGAGACTTACCTGCTCCTCACATGAATGAAAAGGGTCTGGGGAATATTGTCCTTCCTCTGTTGGGGGACAGTGTACAAAATGGATAGACACAATCTATGGAAATCTTTGACCTACAAGAAGAGACTTATTTTTCTTGCCTTTATATTAAAGGGCATTTTGAGACGCAGATTCTGCAAAGGGGAAAGCCTGTTGATTCCAGACTGGAGAAAGTTGGTCACCAGGCAGAAATCTGAGCAGATGATTTGAGAAGGTACAAATCCATATGGCTGTTGACAAGCTGACAGGTGAGCCACTGTACCTGTGTGGCTATTGTAAATCAAGGGACACTGGGATTGCCTTGCACAACTTGACATCAGATTGGTAAGAATTTAAATGAGTGATAAATCCTCAGACCAGGCTGGGTGCATGGGAGCAACCACCATCACAAAACTGCAGTTGGCAAGATACTGCTACAGAATTGTCGATTTGGAATCCGGTTGAATCTGCTAAAATTTTACAAGCACATGCCCTTACACCAACAGTGGGCATCGATCTCCTGCTGAGGACAGAATATGTATACACTGTGGTCTTAATTGTGTCACCTAAATTCCATGACTTTGGAACCCCTAGAACTTACAGATGTGTCCATGTTTGAGTTTTAGACTTTAAGCAAGTAAATAAGATTAAGTGAATTCAGGTAAATGGGTCTTAATCCAATGTGAAGTGTCCTTAGAGGAGGAGGGGAGGACACATGGAAGCACAGAGGGGAGTCCGTATATACAGAGGTAGAAGACAGCCATGTAGAAGCCTGGGAGAAACCCCTCGCAAGAAACCAGGCCTCCCAACACTCTCATCTCTGACTCCTAGACTCTGGAATTGTGAAAAAATAAATGCCTGCAGTTACACCACCTTGTGTGGTCCTATGTTATTGTGGCCCAAGCAAATTAATACAGTCCACTCAGACACGCATAAGTAATTCTGTAAGCACTGCTGACGTGGCACCTGAAGTGAATTATGCCATGGGCAGCAGCACTGAGAGGCTGCATCGCTTGGCAAACAACCTCCATTATTTGAGAAGCTTTTCAAGGACAGTCAAGCTCACTGCTCCGCAGGACACCTGGGGATGGTAGTTTCAACTACAACAACAATAACAACAGAACCTATAAGAAAATACAAATAGGCTTGTGGCTTGTTTTCTACTGTGAAATAAAATATTATTTCCTAATATTCTTACAAATGCCAGAATATCTTTCTACCCTTGCACGTAGGAAGGAAAAGTGGAAGTCCAGATTCCTTTGTGCATGGGACTGTGGGACCATCCTAGGGAAAGCCTTGGGAGGGCCCTGGGGGAGTCCCCAGATTTGAGTCCATGTTACGGGTCCTGGCAGGTCGTCTCAGGATCATGGGTATAGAGATCCTGCTGGGCCATCTCTCACCTCAGTCCAGCACTGGTTGGTGTCGGTGGCCTGATGCACCTTCCCCTTGTCTAGGGAGGTAGAGTAGTTTAACCCATTACCCAGCTCCTCAACAACATCCTCAATGATACTCTACAAAGACAAACCCAGTACCAGGCCAGTAAGTATCAGGATCCCTTCCATCCAACTTGTGGGTCTATCTTATGGAAGGCCTGGTAAACTGATACAGCCTATTAGGACACAGTGTGGATGCTCCTGGTAGCCCTGCTGAAAAGGAATCAAAATCGAATCATGTAAAGGTCCAACAGCTTTGAATGGTTGAATCACTGAGGAAAACCTCTTCCTTTATGGGATATTATCAAGATAAATAAGGTCACTCCTCACCTGGCCAGACTACAATGGTCCCTATACTCTGTGAGATGAAAAGTTGAGAGAAATGATTCAATAGTTTATTTCTCTTATTTTGTTATACAAACCCCCCAATCAACTGTGATGATATATAAGTTTTGGAGCTGACTGCTCCAGAGGTTACCTGGGGAAAGTAGTTAAAAAAAAAAAAACAGCAAAATGCAAATGTGACTGTGGTCTACTGTGAAGTGAAAATGCATACTTTTCCCCCAAATATTCCTACAAATATCTGAGAAGTGTCTTTCTACTATCCCATGAAGCTGGAGAAGAAGTGGAGGTCCAGATTCCTATGTGCATGGGATTGTGGGACATTCGAGAGAAAGCCTTGGGTGGGCCCTGAGGGAGTCATCCTTAGATTTGAGTCTAGATTCTTGGGTCTCCCTGGGATCTTGGGTGGGGACAACCCCCTGGTCCAGCTCTCACCTGAGACAAGCACTGAATAGTATTTTTGGCCTGGTGCACCTGCACCCTGACCCCATAAATGATGTAGTGGGACTCGTAGACCAGTACTTCAATGACGTTCTCCTTGGAGCTCTGCAAAGAGAGCTAGGTGGTGAGCCAGTAACCATCAGGAACCTTCCACCCAATCTGTGGTCCTGTGTAATGGCAGACCTAGCAAGCTAGTGCACAGTCTATCAGGACACAGTGAGGATGTCCCTGGTTGCCCTGCTGAAATGCCAGCAGAATTGAATCATGTCAATGTCTAACAACAGTGAAAGGCTGAATCGCTGAGGGAAATTCTCTCCTTTATGGGATGGATATTATGGAGATGAATAGGGCCAGAGCTCCTGACCTGACTGGCCTACAATGTGTTTTCATGCTTAGTGACATGAAAAGTTACAGAGAAATATCTCCAATTCCTTAATCCACACCCACTTTTTTTTTCATACAAACCACCCTAACATGTGTTAGGACTTGAAGATAATCATGGACCATCAAGCTGATTGCTCCACAGGATACCTGGAAGAGGTGGGTAAAAATCAAAATGAGCAAAATACAAAGTCATTGAAAACTTTTTTTCTCTACAATTCCAACAAATATGTTAAGACTGTATTTCTACCCTTCAGGGAATGTGCTTGGGAAAATTGGAGGTGCAGATTTATTTGGAAGTGGGCCTGTGGAAACCTCAAGGCCCCAGATTTGAGTCTGGGTTACAGTCCCACGCCTGTCATCTCGAGGTCCAGGGTGTGGGCCAGCTCTCACCTCAGACCAGCACCGGATAGTGTTCCTGGCCTGGTACACTTGTCCCTTGTAGCAGCCAATGGCATAAGTGAACCCATCATCTAACTCCTCTATGAGTTCTCATTGGAGCTCTGCAACAACAGAGGCCAGTACCTAGCCAGAAGGCATCAGGTGCCTATCTGAGCATTTCTACTGGGAAAAAAACCCGCCACAATTCAGCTCCCCACATCAGGCAGCCACACAGAGGCATCTGCAAACACCTCCAGCCAGGGAAGGAATAAGATGACACCCTGAGAGCTAGCGAGTAGAGGAGTTTGATCCCCAGCACCTGCCTTCCCATGCTGCATGCCATGACCTGGGGTATGAACATGGCAGATACTCCCATCTTCCAGCTCCTAACAACCATCTTCTCCTCAGGATGAGCACCCCTCATCCCATGATACCCTCACACTTCCGACACACACAAATACACAGGAAGAGGAATAAGAGGTGTGAGACCATCCCAATGTGATCCCAGTAGGGGTCAGGCCTGCATGGGCCTTCCCCTCTTTTGCCCTCCGTTACTTGAGAAGGTGCTTCTTGCCAAAGGGTGGGAGGTGTCAATGACAACATTTGGCACCAATGTCTACAACAACAGAAACGTTTTTCACTCTTGGCTTTCTTTTGCCAAGCAAAAGCACCTCATGTTGTTCCATTTGGTGGGACTTCTGAACACCTTAGCATACAGCCAAGGTAGTGGTTTGTCAGATCCTGTCACTTCTCTCATACTATCATTCTTGAGCTCCATTCTTTTCTCTCAACCTCTATTTCTTTTTCTCTCTGGGCTTTCTTTTGCCTAGAGCCTTGGAAAAGTGAGAAACAACAAAGACATCTTATTCTCCTGACTGTGTGCAGTCAAGTGAGCTGGATAGGCAGTTGTCTCTAGAATGTGAGTGCCTAGCTAACCAGAATTCTAACGTCTCTTAGGAG
Source organism: Pteronotus mesoamericanus (assembly GCF_021234165.1). Lineage (NCBI taxonomy): Eukaryota > Metazoa > Chordata > Mammalia > Chiroptera > Mormoopidae > Pteronotus > Pteronotus mesoamericanus. Next base: position 79,757,190 of record NW_026555321.1, on the reverse strand, counting down.
TTTGTCACTGAGGAAATGAGGTTGCCCTTTCAAGGTTCCTGAGATACTTCCTCCAATCAGAGCCTCCCAAACCCTCTCTGGGCTATTGAGTGCTCATCCTCATCGCCCATATCATCTCCGTATCTGTACACTGATACCTAACACAGTCCTCTCCATAGCTCCCTGGGAATGTACAAGGTCCTTGGCTTGGAAGAGAAAGCTCAGTTGAGAACTCCTTTTTCTTACCAGTTTTATGTCCTAGGGAAGCCTGTGCATCTCTCGGGGTCTCCCCAGTCTCCCAATCTGCACGATGAGGATGATGCTAGATACCATTTCCTAAAGGGCATTTTAAGGTGTGAAGGAGATAATCCCCTAACACCTGTGGGCTGACATCCCATGAATCTGACACACATAGAGGTGGAAGAGTTACAAGTGTGAGTGGAATGTAGCATGGAACACCAGTCTAAAACAGGCTTGGGGTCCAGTCTGTGATCTTGGAGAAATCAATGCCCATTTTGGTCTCATTTTCAGGTATGCACATTTAAGGGATTGAAATTACAGGAAATTCAGAGATTGTCATCCACTGGCCTTAAATCTTCCAGTGGTCTTCTGTTAAACTTAGAATCAGACCAAGCGCCTCATGTTGTTCCATTTGGTGGGATCCTTCACAGTGGCTTCTAGTGATTTCTGGCTCCTGGTGGGGATATCTTTGTATATCCACTAGTGTTAGTAACTGACTTCTGAACACCTTAGCATACAGCCAAGGTAGTGGTTTGTCAGATCCTGTCACTTCTCTCATACTATCATTCTTGAGCTCCATTCTTTTCTCTCAACCTCTATTTCTTTTTCTCTCTGAATGTGTGTCTCTGAATCTCTGTCCCAGTCTCTTTGTCTGTCATATCACTGGAATTGGGAGTGCAAACACCAATATTTTGAGCTGCCCAAAGCACAGGTCCCATAAGAGAGAAGCAAAGGAGTACCCAGGATAACAGACAGGAACTCAGGCTCTCAGTCCAAACTGCATCCTGATGAAAGTGCAACAAGTGACCTTGGGAGGAAATCTGTCTGCAGTTGAGCCTCAGTTGAAACATATCTTCTTCATCATAGAGACCTTTAGGCAAAGGCAATCAGCCAAACTGTGCCCAGATTTCTGGTCCACAGAAGTTGTGAAGTGTTAATATTTATTTGTACTGTGCAGGTGCAGGTTTGAGAGCAGTGTTTTTTTTCCTCTGTTTCCACATCTAATACTTGGTGATAATAAAAAACATTCCCCCTCTGAGGTTATGGAGAGTGCTAAAGAACGAATGCTTGAAGAATGATGGGAATGCTGTTATAGCACAAGGGCTGTGTCTACATGTAATAAATGAGTGTCTGTAAGCTCCTGAGCGTGGAGACTAGCACTTCAACATAGGTAGGAAGCACTCCATAACATACAATGAATGGGTGAATGATTAATATTTTGGAAGTCCTTGCAAAAATTACCACCTGCCCTGGCCTGACACCACTCATGTGAAGAGCTGGGTAGGACCATAAAATTGTGAGTATCTTTACATGGTTTAAGGCCTGAATATCTCAGGATTCTGGAGACTTCTGGAGAAAGATAAGATTCCCTGGGTGTGATAGAGGTGGTTTTCAGGGTCAGCCAGGACATCTCCATGGGAAGGCAGGAGCACTGACCTGACAACAGAACCTACCCCAGCCCAGGGTCTGGAAGCCAAGAAGAGGAGCAGACTCTGTCCAGGAAGAACAGATGAAACAAGCAGAAGCTAGGAGGAGTCTCAGAGTCCATTTCGCCAGCTACTCCTATTCCATGGAAGGCTCTGGGCTGAGATATTTCAATGACTACTTCTGAATCTAGAATTTCAACCTTTATTTGTTCAAAATTATACATGTGCCTAATACTTAAAATAGTGAATCTCGGTGCTGAGTGGGGGCCATATGGCTGTCTGTGGAACCAGGACAAAGACCTCATCTCCCAGGAACAACTGGAGGTCTGCTCCTCCTTTCAAGATCATGGTGATTATCTGTCTATTACCAATCTGCTGCCCTGAGGGACAAAACTATAACCTCCAAGGGAGAAGCAGACAGGGGACAATGGTGTGGAGCTGCCACCCCTCCAAACTCCCCAAGGTAAAACCACCTGCTGCCACAGTATTTTTCAGCCTTAAAAATGAAGGCAATTCTCACACATGCTAAAAATGAACATGAATGGACTTTTGGGGCAGACATCATGTTAGGAAAACCAAACCTGTCACTAAAGGAGAAACATAAGTGATCCCCTTCTCATGGCATCCCTGGCATCATCATATTCACAGAGATGGAAAGTAGAATGGATGTTGCCAAAGGATGGGAGGAAAGCAGGATGGGGAGTTAGTGTTTCAGTTTTGCAAAATTAAAAGTATTCTAGAGCTCATTGAACACTGGGGAGCTGTTCTGATTCGCGTCTCTGCGAGCCGTGCGCGCACTCAAGCAACCATGCCTAAGGGACCTGCAATTGACATTGATCTTGGCACCACCTACTCTTGTGTGGGTGTCTTCCAGCATATAAAAGTGGAGATAATTGCCAATGATCAGGGAAACCGAACCACCCCATGTAACCTTTACTGATACCAAATGATTGATTGGTGATGCTGCAAAGAATCAGATCGCTATGGATCCTACCAACACGGTTTTCAATGCCAAATGCTTAATTGGATGCAGATTTGATGATGCTGTTGTCTAATCTGATATGAAGCATTGGCCTTTCATGGTGGTGAATGATGTTGACAGGCCCAAGGTCCAAGTAGTATACAAGGGAGAGACAAAAAACTTCTATCCAGAAGTGGTGTCATCTATGGTTTTGATAAAGATGAAGGAAATCACAGAAGCCTACCTTGGAAAGACTGTTACCAATGCTGTTGTCACAGTACCTACATACTTCAATGATTCTCAGTGTCAGGCTACCAAAGATGCTGGAACTATTGTTGAGATGCTGGTCTCAATGTACTCAGAATAATCAATGAGCCAACTGCTGCTGCTATTGCTTATGGCTTAGAAAAAAAGCCTGGAGCTGAAAGAAATGTGCTGATCTTTGACTTGGGTGGTGGCACTTTTGATGTGTCAATTCTCACAATTGAAGATGGAATCTTTGAGGTCAAGTCTACAGCTGGTGACACTCACTTGGGTGGAGAAGACTTTAACAACCAAATGGTCAACCATTTTGTTGCAGAGTTCAAGCTCAAGCACAAGAAGGATATCAGTGAGAATAAGAGGGCTGTTTGTCGCCTTCATACTGCTTGTAAATGAGCTAAGCATACTCTCTCTTCCAGCACTCAGGTCAGTATTGAGATTGATTCACTCTATGAAGGAATCGACTTCTATACCTCTATCACCCATGCCTGATTTGAAGAATTGAATGCTGACCTTTTCCATGGCACCCTGGACCCCGTAGAGAAAGCTCTTCGGGATGCCAAGCTTGACAAGTCCCAGATCCATGATATTATCCTGGTGGGGGGGTTCTACCCATATCCCCAAGATTCAGAAACTTCTGCAAGATTTCTTCAACAGAAAAGAACTGAATAAGAGCATCAACTCTGATGAGGCTGTTGCTTATGGTACAGCTGTCCAGGCAGCCATCCTCTCTGGAGACAAACCTGAAAATGTTCAAGATCTGCTGTTGTTGGACCTCACTCCTTTATCCCTTGGCATCGAGACTGCTGGTGGAGTCATGACTGTCCTCATCAAAAGCAATACTACAATTCCTACCAAGCAGACACAGACCTTCACCACCTACTCAGACAACCAGCCTGGTGTGCTCATTCAGGTTTATGAAGGTGAGCATGCCATGACCAAGGATAACAATCTGCTTGGCAAGTTTGAACTCACAGGTATACTTCTTGCACCTCGTGGTGTTCCTCAGACTGAAGTCACTTTCAACATTGATGCCAATGGTATCCTTAATGTCTCTGCTGTGGATAAGAGCACAGGAAAAGAGAGCAAGATCACCGTCACTAATGACAAGGGTCGTCTGAGCAAGGAAGACATTGAGCGCATGGTCCACGAAACTGAGAAGTACAAAGCTGAAGATGAGAAGCAGCGGGACAAGGTATCTTCCAAGAACTCACTTGAATCCTATACATTCAACATGAAAGCAACTGTTGAAGATGAAAAACTTCAAGGCAAGATCAATGATGAGGACAAACAGAAGATTCTTTCCCCCAAGCCCCCGTGGAAGGAAAGAGAAGACATCAATTTTATTTTATTTTTTTACATATAACATATAGATTTTATTTTTTTATTGTTATTCTATGACAGTTGTCCCAATTTTCCCCCTTTGCCCTCCTCCGCATAGCCTACCCCCTGCTCGCATAGTTAATCCCCACACCATTGTCCATGTCCATGGGTCATTCATACATGTTCTTTGACTAGTCCCTTCTCCTTCCTTCCACTGTTATCCTCCTCCCTTTTCTCCTCTGTCTACTGTCAGTCTGTTCCATTTTTATAAGTCTCTGGTTCTATTTTGCTCATTAGTTTATTTTATTCATTAGATTCCTCTTATAAATGAGATGATATGGTATTTATCTTTCACTGACTGGCTTATTTCACTTAACATAATGTTCTCCAGTTCCATCCAGGCTGTCACAAAAGGCAGGAGTTCTTTCTTTCTGCTGCATAGTATTCTCTTGTATACTACAGTTTTTTATCTATTCATCTACTGATGGCCATGTAGGTTGTTTCCAGTACTTGGTTATTTTAAATAGCGCTGCTATAAATATAGTGGAACATAAATTATTTTGAATTGGTGGACAAACAGAAGATTCTTGACAAATGCAATGAAATCATCAACTGGCTTGGTAAGAATCAGACTGCAGAAAAGGAAGAATCTGAGCATCAGCAGAAAGAGCTGGAGAAAATCTGCAAACCAATCATCATGAACCTGTACCAAAGTGCAGGGGGCCTGCCAGGAGGAATGCCTGGGGGCTTCCCCAGTGGCGAAGCCCCTCCCTCCGGGGATGCCTCTTCTGGGCCCACCATCGAAGAAGTTGATTAACCTGTTGAATAGATTTAGCATTGTTCCACACAAAATATTGAAGGGCCCAGATTTGTAGCAAATTCCATGGCAGTTTTAAAAGTGGAGCTTCTGTATAATAAAACAGCATTCTTGAACCTTGAACATGAACTATGTGCACAGGGAAATAATGCACTTTATAAGCACTGTAGTGTAAGGTGGAATATGCGATGTCTTAAATAAAACTATTTAAAATTGGCAAAAAAAAAAGTATTCTGGAGATTGGTGGTGGAGATGACTGCACAGCAATGTGAATATAATTCATACAAGTAAACTATAGACTTTAAAATGATTATGATTGTCATTCTGTTACATGTATTTTACTACAATTACCTTATTAAAACTAATTGCCTGGGGCTGCCAGGTATTGCAGTCACACTGACACCCATCTGAAAGGACATGTCCTGGACATCCTTGGGGATGGAGCTCAGGTGGTAAGATCTCACTCAGTGCCCTCCAGGGCACTGAGACTTCCTTGCAGTGGCTCCAAGGGCCTGGGGTTGGCTGCACTTAGACTTGATCTACATCTGTATTTGTGGACAAGGCAGAGGGTAGAAGTTCATGAAGACCCTGGTCAGACACGGTTCTTTTGGGTGTTAGAAGTGTGACCTGGAGAAAGTCCAAACTCAGCACCGACCAGCTGCAGGACTCGTGCCCTGGAGAATCAAATAAACATTCCCAGATCTCAGGAGAACACAGCTTCTCCTTGGTGGTTCAATGGACTGTCTTGGATCCCAGCAAGACCTTCCTTTCCTGGGACCCTGTTCCACTTTCTGACTTTTAGGAGACTGAATCAGGCAGTGTTCGAGGTGCAAGACAGAGACAGACCCAGTCAGATGGTCCAGACAATACCCAGCAGCCACTTTTCCCAATCTTCAAAGTGCACAGGAGCTTGGTACCCACACCATCCTCATATACACACTCTTACTCAACCTCAAACAGTGTCTCTTGGTAAGATACCCCAGCTCCCACCGTGTTTATCCTGATCTCATTGAACCCCCTTCTTGAACACTTCTTAAGACAGCAGGATAGCACATGCCCAACATGATGGACAGATGTGATGGTGTGATTCCTTCACACAGACTGCAGTGCCCATTTTGCTGGGGTGGCTGGCCCTCTGCTTTGTAGGTATGAAATTGCCCATGGTCATGATGAAAAGCTCCCTGGTGCAAGGAGTTACCTGTGGCCTCTCAGAACTGAATGTGGCCTCCTGCCCCTGCCAGGAGAAAATGTCAACCCTTAGTTCTACAACTGCAGGAAACTGAATTCTGTTCACAATCAGAATGGGATTGGAAGCATATCCTTCCTTCATGGACCTTCAGAGGGGACCATAATATTGGCCAAAACCCTGGCCCTGTGAATCCCAAATCAGAGGAACTGTTCATGCCATGCCCTGATTCCTGCCTATAGAAGCTGTGATACAGTCATGAATGTGTATTGTTACTAGGTTAATGGTAATATTGGTCCATAGCAAAAAATGGTTACCTGTATCCTTTATGAAGTCCAGTTCTGACTCTTTAGCTGATGAGCATAGAGGAAACTTCATATTGTAGAGGAGTGCCATGTTGGGAGACAGTTCTCCAGTGGTCCCTCTTCATTCTGCTTGTCTTGCAAGGAGGGGTCAGTCAGGTCTTGTGTCTTTGTTGTAGGAAACATCCATGGAAGACAGTGTCTGCCTCTGGAGCAAAAAGCAGGTTTGCTTTCAGCCTTTGAAGATGGAGATAATGTCTCCCTTCAAGCAAAGAGCAAACATTCTTACTACACGTTATTAAAGATGTAGGTTTCCTAAGCTCACTGTTCCTTTTCTCTGATGCAATTCAGTGTGTATGCAGTGTGTATGTCATCTGGTTTCTTCACGTCTCCCTGTGGAAACTGGGGCTCAGAGAACTGGCACAAAAATGGTAAACATGGCGCACTTTCTCCCATAACCACATCAAAGTTACAACTAAACTACAGAACAGTCATCATTCAGAATTGCCATAAATCAAACTGAATGGAAGCCCTACAACTACAGAATTAAAGAAGAAACCACATCAAGACTGGAATGACAGGTGGAGACATGGCATGAACTGGTCCCACGTGCATGTGAAAACTGGGAGTGCATTCTCAGGAGTGAGAGGTCCCAGCCCCACACCAGCACTCCTAGACAAGGGTTCCAGTACCAGGAAGAGAAGTCCCTATAATTTCTGGCTATAAAAACTATCAAGGATTGAGACTGAGGAAACAGAACCTCCCAGAGTCCCATGCAGTTCTTCTTAAAAGGCCTACGCATGGACTTACTTGAACTCTATCCCTCTGATCTCTAACATGGAGACAGCAGCTTGAAAGGCACTAGAGACATACGTAAAGTTATTGAATTGACCAGCATCAGGACTAGAGCTGTGAGTCAGCTTTCTCCTAGACAGAAGTTCTGGCAGGGGCCATTGTTCCTTTGATGAGCCCTAACCCACAAAGCCAGCAAGCAGGTGCAGTGTCTGAGACTGTTTTCTTTGCTCACCTATTTGCCCCACCCTGGTGATTCTTGAGGTCCCATCCCACCCAATTTTGGCTCACCTTCACAACAGAATGCATGAATACGAGATTGAGATTTCTAAAACCAGGTCATAAGAAGACTTGCAGCTTCAGCCTGAGTTTCCTAGAGCACTTGCTTTTGAGAAGCCCCTGTTAAAGCCTGCAACATGCTATGAGATTGCTATGAGAAGGTGAGGTCACATGCAGAGGCCACAGGTAGGCTCTCTGATGGACTGTCCCAACTGACCACCCAGACAATAGCCAGCCTCAGCTGCCAACATGATGTCTCAGCCATCTTGGTTATGTGAACTTGTGGAGCCTTCAGATGATTGCAGATGAAACTACAGCATTGTGAGACATCTCACATGAAAGTCACCAAGATGAGTCCAGTCAACCCACCGAACTGGGAGATCATATTAAACTGTTATTCTAAATCACTAAATTTTAAGCCACTATGTCTCAGATTTCTCATCTGAAAATTTATAATGGTACCTATTTCATAGGGCTATTTTGAAGATTAAGTGAATATGCTTATACTATAGGTAAAGTTTTTAGCATTAATATTACTTATTATTATGGACTATCCCAAATATTTCCTTTTTCTACAAAGTAATATATATCATTGAATCATTTTTGTACAGGTTTGTATATACATAAACAAGAGCATACATGTGATTTAAAAGTGTATAGTTGTTATGCATTTTCTTTTATAAGTTGTTTTCAGTCTATGAAATGTTTCTGGGATTTGTTTAGGTTGATATATGTGCATCTAGTCTATTGATTTTCATTGATATATGATATGGAATTTTCTTACTTATTACCATATTGATGCACATTCAGATACTTCATTTTTTTGATCTCATGCAGTACACCAGTGATTATCCTATCCATTTTGTTCATTGGACTGTCTAAGTTGTCTATGTAGAAATGAATTGGTTGGGTCATAGGAACTGTGCATTATCAACCATAATCAATATTGCCACATTGCCATCCAAGTTAATCAAATAGGTACAATTCCAACAACAATACATGTATGAGAAATCTATTCTCTCCACCTTTTGCCAACATTAATATTGTGATTTTGCTAATTTAATGGATGTGGAAAACCTTCTGTAGTTTCATTTTGTATTTTTCCCTATGAATAGGAAAGCTGTGTATCTTTTCATATTTATTAGCCCTACAAGTTTCTTCTGTGTCTTACCTCTTTGTATACTTTGCCATTTTTCTATTAGGTTGCTTGTTTTCTCTTTTTGATTTGTAAATTTTTATAGACACATGAAAGTACAGTTGATTCTCATTATTCTCTGTATTTGCATTATATAAAGTGACTATAAACACTGAATTAATAAATACTATACTATTGCTCTTAAGGTAAATCAGAATTAAGTTCCTGTGAGCCTTTGACCACTACATTTTCATCAGTTGATTGATACATAACCTTGTTTTATGTATGTTTCTGTTTAGAAATCTTATTTAATATATGTTGTTAATTCCTTAACACTGAGTTTACATCCCACAACACTATAACTCATATTTGAATGAAGCTGCTCTAACACATGTATTTTCTTCATAAGCCATATCACAGTCTTTCTGGGCTTTGGAACACTAGACTTCATTTCAGCACTGCACTTTCCCCCATTTTAAACAATGAAATCACCAATAAAAAAAAAACACAAAACTGTGGTACTAAACAGCCCTCAAAATTGTGGGACACTTGTTTACTGTATGAGAGCTAAACAAGAAAGCAGAATGTAGCTTTGTTGGGCCATGGCTGGAAACATGCATGTTGTATGTTTCAAAATTTTCATTTCTCTGTGGATAACTGTGAATGACTAGCAATGCACTGCAAGTATTGATTTTGGAGTTACAAGTAAACTTTTGGTGAAGTAAATTCACAAATATGGAATGTACAGATAATAGTATTGACTGTAAATCTTTGTCTATTGTATACAATTTCAATATTCCCCACAGTCCATAATTTGTCTTTTAACAATGTTTATGGCTTTTTTCTCATACAGAAGATTTTATTTTAACTTTGTCAAGTTTACTAATATTTATTTTTATGGTTTATGGGTTTGATCTTGTTTTAAACATTGCTCCCTACTCAGATGTCAGGGGAATATTCTCATACATCGTCTTTTAAAAGTTTTATAGTTTTGGGACATTTTGTCTGGCTGGACATGACTAAGAGCAGCTGCCATTCCCAGAGTTCCAGCCAAGATGGAGGTGTATGTAGATAAGCTTTGCTTCCTCACACAGCCAAAAGAAGGATAACAAACTATTTAAAAACAAAAACAACCAGAGCTTCCAGAAAATCAAACTGCATGTAAGTCCAACAAGCAAGGAGTTAAAGTAGAAACATTCATCTAAACTGGTGCACAGAGACAAAGAAATATGGCCCAAATGGAAGAACAGATCAAAACTCGAGAAATAGAACTAAGCAACAAAGAGATAGACAACTTATCAGATACACAGTTCAAAACACTGGTAATCAAAATGCTCATAGAAATGACTGAGTTCAGTTGCAGAATTAAGGAAGAAATGAAGACTATATGAAGTGAAATAAAGGAAAATATACAGGGAACCAACAGTGAAGGGAAGGAAACCAGGACTCAAATCAACGATTTGGAACAAAAGGAAGAAATAAACATTCAATCAGAACAGAAGAAACAAGAATTCAAAAAAAGGTGAGGAGAGTCTGAAGAACCTCCAGGACAACTTTAAACATTCCAACATCTGAATTAGGGGTGCCAGAAGGAGAAGAGCTAGAAACTGAAAACCTATTTGAACAAATAATGAAGGAGAACTTCCCCAATCTGGTGAAGGAACTAGACATGCAAGTCTAGGAAGCTCAGAGAGTCCCAGAGAAGTTGGACCCAAGCAGAAACACACCAAGACACATCATAACAAGGTAAAGAGAGAGTCTTAACAGCAAGAGAAAAAGAGAGAGTTACTTACAAAGGAGTTCTCATGAGATTATCAACTGATTTCACAAAAGAAAGATTACAGTCAAGAAGGCACTGGAAAGAAGTATTCAAAGTCATGAAAGGCAAGGACCTACAACTTCTGTCATATACTGAATTCTCATGTATTTAGAACTCTGTTTTTAGGCTCTCTATTCTTTTCCAACTTTATTTGTGTACTCTTTCATCAGTTCTAGACTTTTTAAAAGTGATTATACCTTTATAGTAACTCAATATTTGGTAGGGAATGTTTCTTCTGCCTTCCCCCTCCTCACTCTTCTTCAAAATGTAATCTCATTTAACTAGATTTTTTTAAAGTAGAAAACAGGTTTTAAAAAAATGAAATAAATTTCTAATTTTTAAAGATTTTATTTATTTATGTTTACAAAGTGGGGAAGGGAGTGAGAAAGAGAGGGAGAGAAACATTGATATGCAATAGATGCATTGATCAGCTGCCTCTAGTACACCCCGAAACAGAGACCAGGCCCACAGCACAGACATGAGCCCTGACTGGGACTCAAACCAGTAACTTTTCAGTTTGCAGGTGGGCAATCAATCCACTGAGCCACACCAACCAGGGATAAATTGCTATTTTTAATAAAAAAGCTTAATTGTACTGAATCTTTGACTTTCAATAATAAGGAATTATAGTTTTAGTAATGTTATATATCAAAAACAGGTTTTTAAAATGTAGTAGTTACACAATAACACCATTGCTAGTACTGATATCTTGTGCAATAAATGTTATAAATATTAAAATATTTTAAAATAAAGTCACAAAATTTAAAAGATTATTTGACAAAAACCAATAATTTCCCCCAATTAATCATCAAAAATGGATTGAGCATGACAGTTCATCCAGAAAACCTTCTTTTAAATATGAAGATGATTGTTTAAATTCTGGACATACCACAAAGCAAAGACATGCAGAGTGTAAATTTGCAGGTACTGGGGCTGAATTCTAGAGTGGAATCCAGGCTCTGTCACTCTCTAGCTGTTGACACAGGGACAATTATTCACTTCTCCATCCTGTGTGACCCCCCCCAATCTCATTTCTCTCCCTTCCTTCTCAGGACCAATATCCTGAATTTGGTTTTTAATATTTCCATGTATTTCTTTGCTTATTTTTTAAGTAATAATGTATGTAATAGCAAATAAAATATAGTACTGCTTTCTACTTTTTACACTTTGGTTTACACAAAATGGTTTAACAGTTTAAATAAACTGCATATTTCTGTAACTTACCATTTTGCCCAACATAACCTTTGATATTAATCAATGTTAATACTTAGAGCTCTACTTTATGTATTTTCATAAAAGTACACAATATTCCATTTTATTAAAAGAAGCACAATTTGTGTATCCATTCTCCTATTGATGGATCTTTTGGATATTCCTAGCTTTTCATTTTTGGAAAGAGTGCTGCAATGATCATCTTTGCACATCTTTGCTGCAATAATGTATCTTTGTATATCTTTGCTAAGAATGGAATTGTGATGTTATATATTGTTGGGCATTTTAATTTTATTAAATATTATTAAATTGCTCAGAGAGTAGTGTACAAATTTATACCCCTACCAGCAGCATGAGTTTCTTTTGTTTTACAATTACAGTAAATTTTTGCCTATCTGGTGGGTAAAACATAGTTTACATTGCAGCTCCAACTGGCTTTTATTTGCCTGGTAAATGAGAGGCTGAGCATCTTATACAGGGTGGACAAAAGGAGGTTTACAATTGCATTACAGCATTATTTTGAGTTAATAAAGCTGTTGTAATAATCAAAACCTGCATGTCTTTTTCCCTTCAAATAACTGTAAAGATACTTTGGCCCAACTACATATTATATTTATTGACCATCCCAACTCCCATTCTATGGCTTGCTTATTTATATCTTCTGCATATTTCCTCCTGGGTTATTTCTCTTTCTCTTCTTGATTTTTAGGAACTTATTACATATTTATTGTACTAAAGCTTTGTCAATTTATACAATGCAAGTAGTTTTCCTGTTTGCTTTTTACTTTGCTGATAATAATTTTGATATACTAAAATTTTAATTTTTAACCCTGGCTGGTGTGGCTCAGGGGATTGAGCACTGGCCTGTGAACCAAAGGGTCACAGGGTTAGATTCCACTCAGGACACATGCCTGGGTTGCAGGCCAGGTCCCCAGTTGGAAACATGCAAGAGGCAAAGACACATTGATATTTCTCTTCTTTCTTTCTTCCTCCCTTCCCCTCTCTAAAAATAAATAAATTAAAATCTGAAAAAATGAAATAAAAAAATCTTTAAAAAAATAAAAATAGAGGGAGGGAGAAGGAGAAGTGGTGGGGGGAAGGCAGAGGCAAATGGATTTGGAAAAATAAATTAATTTAAAAAATAAAAATAGAATTTTAATTTTTAATTTACTTGAATTTATCAGTTAACAATTTGCGCTTTTTGTGTTTGTTTCTTCACAAAAATGACTCTGTGCTCTGATATTATAAACCGTTGTCCCTTTTTTTTCCACAACTTTCAAAATGTGTTTTTTCAAATAAAATTCTCAAGGTCTATCTTGACCTGGGTATGTGTGTGTGTGTAATATTATGAGGTTGGTTCTTACTTTGTTGCCAGGACACTCATGAACACCTCAAGGAAAGGCGTGGTTGCAGTCCAATTGGACCTCTCCATCCAGCCCAAGATGAGACGGGATCCCCAAGGTACCTGCCATCACCATTTAACCAAGGCAAATAAAAATCTCTAATTTGCGGAGAGCCATGTTGGATTTCTGACTTACAGAACTGGAAAAACCTGAGAAGATGGTGGAGGAGTGAATGGGAGTCACGCTGACCTCCCAAGACCAAACTGGAATTGCAACTAAATAGTGGAGTAATCACCTGGAAAGCAGTGGAACGATAGTGGGAGAGGAGCCTTGGTGCCACGGACAGTGGATTTGACTCTCACACATCCCAACAGGTGAGAAGTGCGGTGGAGGCTCGAGAGGGTAGGCTGGGTGCCCACGGGCACTAGCACCAGAGGGACATTGAAATGGCCAGTTAGCTTCCCCTGAGAAGAACGGGGTCTGAATCATAAACAGGGACCCATAAACTACAGCAGCTAAAACCAAGAAAATACAGACAAAACGCAACCCCGAAAAGCTTAGGGGCACTCTCTGCCAGACACAGGCGGCTGGGATGCAAAGAGACATTTAAAGGGCCAATGCAAAAGTTGCAGTGGCAGCCACCCTCCTTGATCTCTGGGTAGAGGCATCAGCAGGATGGGCTGGTGCCTGGGAAAAGACTGGTGAGAAAAACTTTGTGAAGAGAACTGACATGGCGGCTGGTGGAGCCCAGGTGATGGCGCGCCTCCCACTCTGCAGCTACCATCTCACTCAGGCATAAGGGAATCAACTAACCTGCCTTTTGTGCACTCCGCACAGCTTGTACGCGTGTGAACTGTGGGGCTGACTGCAGACTGGCTGGGAGAGCCTTGAGGAGAGACTGGAGACAGAAGCATTGCGGAAAGAATGGGAGGAGAGACTGGGAAGTCCCGACTCTCTCCCCTTTCCGTAGTCTCCATTGTGGGCTGAAAAGGCGTGCCCCCAAAGAGGCAGAAGAGGGGCCCGCAGGAACCAGACTGCCTGCGATTGAAACACAGGCCGCACGGGTGGTCGATGCTTGGCGGAAGGGGTCACAGAACTACCCAGAGACCCCTGGAGAGAGACTAGAAATGGAGGTGTTGGGGAAAGAACGGGAGGAGGAACCCGGGAGTCCTGACATCTTCTCCTTGCAGTAGTCTCCATTGCGCGGGAAGAGGACACACCCCCAAAGAGCCAAAAGCTGAAAAGCACACATAGACACCCCCAAAACACCCAGTGCAGGTGCGCACACTTGCGCCGAGTGACCGGTGAGGGTTGGCGAGCATGTGTGTGACCCTTGCAGGCCAGCGAACGCTTGCACTGGCCGCCAGGCCTCCCACAGACTGGCACCCATAGGGCCTGCGAGGGAGTGCACAGAGCGGCAAGGGCAGGCATAAATTGACCTGCCCGCCTGGGATTGCGGAACGGCCCACAAAATTAGTAGAGCTGCCCAGAGTCCCCGGAGGAGAGACCAGAGACAGGATTAACCAGAGAGTCCTGGAGCTGACTTCCTCCCATTTCCACATTCCCCATTTAGCAAGGGCAAGCAACGCACCCAAAGAGCCAAAAACGGGGAAAATACACAATAGAAGATCCTAAACTGACCAGTGCCGTGGAGCTCGCCGGTCAGGGGGGCCAGATGAGTACGCAAAGTCATGAATAAGCACCCTGTTCTGGGGCAAGGACATGCGAGCCCAGGCAGGCAGGGAATCCTGCCGCGCTGGGAGCGCACTCAAGGAGCCCGCATGAGAGTGCAGAGAGATCCCAAAAAATAGCCCAGCCGTGACCGAAGGGGTCACAGAACTGCTCCAAGCAGGAGTCAGACACCGACATTAGACTACTGGAAGGCTCAAACAAACAACCCAGGTCATATAGGGTCAACAACTGACATCATCAGAGGCAGGCCCAGAAAGAAAAGTAAAGGACAAAAACTCTTAACAGACTCTCACAAAAAGGGGAAGAAAAAGAAGTTCCCCCCAAATGAGTGGAAAAGAGACTCCTCACAGAGAGAGCTAAATGAAATAGAGGCAAGGGAACTATCAGATACTGAATTCAAAACAATGGTTCTAAGGAAGCTCAATGAGCTCAGCCAGCTCAAAGAGAACTATGAGAAACTGCAGAGAAACTATCAGAATCTTACAGCAAACTATATCAGCCTGGAAAAGGACATAGAAACTATCAAGAAGACACAAGAGGCTATGAAGAATACCATTTCTGAACTGAACACAGTAGAAAGAATCCGAAGCAGGCTGGATGAAAACGAGGATCGAATCAGTGAGATGGAGAATAAGGTAGAAAGAAGCTCCCAGAAAGAACAAGAAATGGAAAAAAGACTCCAAAAGAATGAAGAGGCATTTAGGGAAATCCAGGACAACCTGAAACGCAATAATATCCATATAATAGGGACACCAGAAGGAGAAGAAGAGGAGCAAGGGATAGAGAACCTCCTTGAAAAAGTAATGATGGAAAATTCCCTAATTTGAGGAGAGAAAGGTTCTCATGGATCCAGGAGGCACAGAGGACCCCACTCAAGAGGGACTCAAGGAGGTCCACTCCAAGACACATCATCAATAAAATGGCAAATGTCAAAGACAAAGAGAGAATCCTCAAGGCAGCAAGGGAGAAGAAGAAAGTAACATACAAGGGGGCCCCGATACGCCTAGGAGCTGACTTCTCAACAGAAAGACTACAAGCCAGAAGGGAATGGCAACAAATATTCCAAACCATGAAAAGCAAGGGCCTACAGCCAAGGCTGCTCTACCCAGCTAGGCTCTCAATTAAAATAGAAGGGGAAATAAGGAGTTTTCCAGACAAGAGAAGGCTAAAAGAATACATCTCTACCAAACCAGCACTCCAAGATATGCTAAGAGGACTAGTTTAAGCAGATGAAGGAAAAGAAGGAGAGAGAGAGGGACACAGATACAAAGAGAAAAGATGAGTAAGTTTCTATCAGTAATATCTCTCAATGTGAATGGACTAAATACCCCAATCAACAGACACAGGGTAGCTGAATGGATAAGAAAACATGACCCACACATATGCTGCCTACAAGAGACCCACCTCAGAGCAACAGACCTACACAGATTGAAAGTAAAGGGATCGAAAAAAATATTCCAAGCAAATGGGTAAGAGAAAAAGGCCAGGGTTGCCATACTTGTGTCAGACAAAGTAGATTTCAAAACAAAGGCCATAAAGAGAGACCCAGAGGGGCACTTTATAATACTTAAAGGAAGAATCTATCAAGAAGACATCAACATTGTAAACTTATATGCTCCCAATATAGGAGCCTCCAAGTTTATAAGGAAAATGTTGGATGACTTCAAAAAAGATATAGACAGCAACACACTGATAGTAGGGGATTTCAACACCCCACTGTCAAAAATGGACAGATCTTCCAAACAAAACATTAATAAACATATTGTGGGGCTGAATGACACACTGAATCAAAGAGACTTTTTTTTTTTTTTTTTTACTTCTTTCTTTCTTTTTTTTTTTTTAATTAATTTATTTACTTTTTTAAATACATTTGTCTCTGCCTTCCCCCCACCTCTTTCCCTTGACCCCTCCCACCTTCCCTCCCTCAGCTCTTCCCCTTTGGTTCTGTCCATGAGTCCTTGCTATATGTTCCTTGACTTTCCCCTTCCCTTCCCTTTCCCTGCCCCCCCCTTCCCTCTTGTCACTGTTGATTTCTTTTCCTTTCAGTGTTGCTGGTCATATTTTCCTTGCTTCTTTGCATTGTTGGTTAGGTTCCGCTTATAGGTGAGATCATATGGTATTTGTCTTTCGCCCCCTGGCTTATTTCGCTTAGCATGATGCTCTCCAGTTCCATCCATGCTGTCGCAAAGTTTAGTACTTCTTTTTTCTTTCTGCTGCGTAGTATTCCATTGTGTATATGTACCATAATATTTTGATCCAGTCATCTACTGATGGGCATTTAGGTTGCTTCCAACACTTGGCTATTGTAAATTGTGCTGCTATGAACATTGGGGTGCATAGGTTCTTTTGTATTGGCGTTTTGGTGTTCTCAGGGTATAGTCCCAGCAGGGGAATCGCTGGATCAAAAGGCAGTTCCATTTTCAGCTTTCTGAGGAAATTCCACACTGCTTTCCATAGTGGCTGCACCAGTCTGCATTCCCACCAACAGTGGACTAGAGTTCCCTTTTCTCCACAGCCTCGCCAGCACCTGTTGTTTGTGGATCTGTTTATGATGGCCATTCTGACCGGTGTGAGGTGGTACCTCATGGTGGTTTTGATCTGCATTTCTCTGATGGCTAGTGATGCAGAGCATCCTTTCAAATGCCTCTGGGCCCTCTGTATCTCCTCCTTAGAAAAGCATCTGCCCAGGACCTTCGCCCATTTTTTGATTGGATCGTTTGTCTTCTTGGAGTAAAGTCGAGTGAGTTCTTTGTATATCTTGGAGATCAAACCTCTATCTGATGTATCATTAGCAAATATATTTTCCCAAATGGTTGGCTCCCTTTTCATTTTGCTGATGTTTTCTTTAGCCGTGCAGAAGCTTCTTATTTTGATGAGGTCCCACTTGTTTATTCTTTCTTTTATGTCCCTTGCTTTAGGAGACATATCAGTGAAAAAATTGCTGCATGGGATATCTGAGAGTTTCCTGCCAATGTTCTCCTCTAGGACTTGAATCAAAGAGACTTAACTGACATATATAGAACCTTACATCCCAAAGAAGAAAAATACACATTCTTTTCAAATGCTCATGGCAGTTTTTCAAAGATAGACCACATGATAGGACACAAAGCAAGCCTCAGCAAATTCAAGAAAATTGAAAAAATACCAAACTTTTCTTGGGCCACAGGGCTTGAAACTGGAAATCAACCTCAAAGAGAATCTTCAAAAACTTGCAAACTCATGGAGACTGAACAGTACACTATTAAACAATGAATGAGTCAATAATGAGATATGAGAAGAAATCAAAATTTCTGGAAACAAATGAAAATGAACAGACAACAGTCCAAAACCTATGGGACACAGCAAAGGCGGTCCTGAGGGGAAGTTCATAGCAATACAGGCTTACCTCAAAAAGATAGAATATTTCAAATAAAAGACCTAACACTACAACTTCAAGAACTGGAGAAACAACAACAAATAAATCCCAGAGCAAGTAGAAGGAAGGAAATAGTCAAGATTAGAGCAGAACTGAATGACATAGAGACAAAAAGAACAATTCAGAGGATCAACCAATCCAGAAGCTGGTTCTTTGAAAAGATAAATAAAACTGACAAGGCTTTAAGCAGACTCATCAAGAAAGAGAGGGAGAGGACCCAAATTAATAATATCAGAAATGAAAGAGGAGAAATAACAACTGATACCACAGAAATACAAAGGATCATCAGAAACTACTATGGACAATTCTATGCCAAGAAATTTGAAAATCTTGATGAAATGGACAAATTTTTAGAAAAGTATAATCTTCTGACACTGAAGGAGGAAGAAACAGAAAGCTTGAACAGACCGATAACAGCTAGGGAAATTGAAGCGGTAATCAAGAAACTCCCGGCACACAAAAGCCCAGGGCTGGATGGTTTCATAGGAGAATTTTACAAAACATTTAAGGAAGAGCTAACCCCTGTCCTTCTCAGACTAGTCCAAAACATCCAAGAGGAGGGAACACTCCCAGACTCTTTCTATGAGGCCAGCATCACCCTGATCCCAAAACCAGATAAAGACCCTACAAAGAAAGAAAACTACAGGCCAATTTCACTGATGAACATAGATGCTAAAATCCTCAACAAAATATTCGCAAACCGCATCAAGCAATACATTCAAAAGATTATCCACCACGATCAAGTGGGATTCACCCCAGGTATGCAGGGATGGTTCAATATACGCAAATCAGTAAACGTGATACATCACATAAATAAAAGAAAAGACAAAAACCACATGATCATCTCGATAGATGCAGAAAAAACATTCGATAAGGTACAGCACCCATTTATGATCAAAACACTCAGCAAAATGGGAATAAATGGGGCATTCCTCAACGTAATAAAGGCCATATATGAAAAACCTACAGCCAATATCATACTCAATGGGCAAAAACTGAAAGCTTTCCCACTAAGATCGGGAACACGACAAGGATGTCCGCTCTCACCGCTTCTTTTCAACATCGTATTGGAAGTCCTAGCTACAGCAGTCAGACAAGAGAAAGAGATAAAAGGCATCCAAATAGGAAAGGAGGAAGTAAAGCTATCATTGTTTGCAAATGACATGATAGTGTACATAGAAAACCCTGTAGACTCCACCAAAAAACTACTCAACCTAATAAGTGAATTTGGCAAAACAGCGGGATACAAAGTCAACATTCAGAAATCAAAGGCATTTTTGTACACCAGCAATGAAATACAAGAAGAAGATATCAGGAAAAAAAAATACCATTCAATATAGCAATAAGAAAAATAAAGTACCTAGGAATAAATTTAACCAAGGAGGTAAAAGATCTGTACGCAGAAAACTATACAACATTGAAGAAAGAAATTAAGGTAGACACAAATAAATGGAAGCATATACCATGCTCATGGATTGGAAGAATTAATATCATCAAAATGTCTATACTACCCAAAGCAATGTATAGATTCAATGCAATCCCTGTTAAGATACCAATGACGTATTTCACAGAAAGAGAACAGACATTTCAAAAGTTTATATGGAACCATAAATGACACCGAGCAGCTACAGCAATTTTGAGAAAGAAAAACAAAGTAGGAGGGATCACAATACTGGACATCAAACTCTACTACAAAGCCACTATACTCAAAACAATCTGGTACTGGCACAAGAACAGACCCATAGACCAGTGGAACAGAATAGAAAGCCCAGAAATAAGCCCAGGTCTCTCTGGGCATCTAATATTTGACACAGGGGGCAGAAGCATAAAGTGGAGTAAAAATAGCCTCTTCAACAAATGGTGTTGGGAGAGCTGGACGGCTGCATGCAAAAAATTGAAATTGGATCATCAGCTGACACCACACACAAAAATAAACTGAAGATGGATAAAAGACTTAAATATAAGTCGCAACACCATCAAAGTCCTAGAGGAGAACATTGGCAGGAAACCGTCAGATATCCCATGCAGCAATTTTTTCACTGATATGTCTCCTAAAGCAAGGGACATAAAGGAAAGAATAAACAAGTGGGACCTCATGAAAATAAGAAGCTTCTGCATGGCAAAAGAAAACATCAGCAAAATGAAAAGGGAGCCAACCCTATGGGAAAATATATTTGCTAATGATACATCAGATAGAGGTTTGATCTCCAAGATATATAAAGAACTCACTGGACTCCACTCTAAGATAAACAATGCAATCAAAAAATGGGCAAAGGACCTGGGAAGACGCTTTTCCAAGGAGGAGATACAGAGGGCCCAGAGGCATTTGAAAGGATGCTCAGCATCACTAGCCATCAGAGAAATGCAGATCAAAACCACCATGAGGTACCACCTCACACCGGTCAGAATGGCCATCATAAACAGATCCACAAACAACAGATGCTGGCGAAGTTGTGGAAAAAAGGGAACCCTAGTCCACTGTTGGTGGGAATGCAGACTGGTGCAGCCACTGTGGAAAGCAATGTGGAATTTCCTCAAAAAGCTGAAAATGGAACTGCCTTTTGATCCAGTGATTCCCCTGCTGGGACTATAGCCGTAAGAACACCAATACGCCAATACAAAAGAACCTATGCACTCCAATGTTCATAGCAGCACAATTACAATAGCCAAGTGTTGGAAGCAAGCTAAATGCCCATCAGTAGATGATTGTATCAAAAAATGATGGTACATATACACAATGGAATACTACGCAGCAGAAAGAAAAAAAGAACTACTAAACTTCGCAACGGCATGGATTGAACTGGAGAGCATGATGCTAAGCGAAATAAGCCAGGGGGCGAAAGACAAATACCATATGATCTCACCTATAAGCGGAACCTAACCAACAGTACAAAGATGCAAGGAAAATAAGACCAGCAACACTGAAAGGAAAAGAAATCAACAGAGACAAGAGGGAAGGAGGGAGCGGGGGCGGGGACAAGGAAGGGAAGGGGGAAGTCAAGGACTGTATAGCAAGGACTCATGGACAAAACCAAAGGGGAAGAGCTGAGGGAGGGATGGAGGGAGGGGGCAAGGGAAAGTGGTGGGGGGGAGGCAGAGACAAATGTATTTGAAAAAATAAATTAAAATAAAATTTAAAAAAATATTATGAGGTTGTTTTTACTTTCTTCCTTATCCATTAATGAATTTTAACTATTTATCAGCTGTTAAGATAGAAATTATCAGGGTTGACAGATGAGAAAATAAAAAACTAGAAATACACTTAATAGGCCCTAGGACACACAGCTTGTCAGTAACCAAGAAAATCAAAGTGAGCATCTCCATCTTAGTAACCCTCTAGCATATCAAGTTCATGAATATTTAAGTCTGGAATCATATCTTTACCCCTGACTTCACCTTCTCACTCACATTGGTCCTCCACAAGCCAAGTTCCCTTCTTAAGCCATAGCTCTGCCAGCAGACCAGATGCTGCAGCATCAAACCTGCAGAGCTGGTTGCAATCTGGCTTCCCTAAAGCTGGTCTGCTCATCCTCACTCTCCCCTACCAGGGGTTAGCATATAGTCAGTATGGGAGTGGCCAGGTAATGATAATTCCTAAAGCAGCTAAGGTGATTTTAATATTTACCAAGGCTATGAATCACTAGAGACCTGTGCCCCCGCAGCCACTCCTATGTCCCCCACCCTCCGAACTGGTATTGCCTGAAGATGTTTTTGGTTATTCCACCAGGTCGATACCGTCATCTAGTGGCCTGGGATGCTGCTAAATGTCCTACAATGCACAAAATGTCCATCACCCCCATCACAGAAAATTATGTAGTTCAAAATATCAATATCTGAGGTTGAAAAACTTGAACCTAGAACATGTTACCTCCACCCTTGCTACTTAAAACCTAGTGCCTGAACACAGTGTCACATCACCAGTACTAGAAAGCTTGTTACTGGTGTGGGACCTCTGGCTCCTCTCAGACCTACTAGTCAGAAACTACCTTTTAGCAGCATCCCCAGATCATCCATGAAACATTACCATTTGAGCAGCCTGGCTTAGTCCCTCATCTCGCCCCTTCAAATCTAATCAGACTGTAAATCCTGTCAGCACTACCTCTTAATTATTCCTGAAATTGTCCTTGCTTTTTTATTCCCAGGGTCACTTTCTCAATCCAGAATTTCATTATTTGTCATCACAGTTATTGCACTGACCTTCTAGTTTGACCAGCCCTCTTCTACTTTAGTAGAGGGCATTACCCTTTTTGAGAGTTATGTAACAGTTTAGGATGGAAAGAAAGAGCTAAACCTTCCCAGGGGAACAAACACACAGGCACACTCTTACTATATTGCATACAATTTCAAAGGGTTCACAGAATCCCTGAAGCCCTCCTCAGACACACTTCCAGGCCACCTTAGTCTCTGAGCAGAGGGCTTGTTCTAAAAAACAGATGTGATTGTTTGAATCCCTCCTAAAAGTCCCAGCTCTTAGCTGAGCCTACTCCAGCCATGCCAAGTTTCAGCAGTTGTCCCATGTGCCACTGCTGGGCCGCACCTCAGAATCTCTGGCAACACTGCTTCCTGTGCCTGACACACCCTTCCTCTCCTGTGTGCCCCCCTCAAACTTCTCCTTCCAGAAGTAACTCAAGGATCCCTTTCCCTGAGAATCCTTTGCTGACCACTCACCCCCATCCCCACCTTCCACCAAAAGGAGTTACACATTCCTTTGTGATCCCTTGGTTTCCAGAGCTTCTATCTGTCATAACACTTCTGGAGTGTATTATGTTGTGTTTTTGACTTCTTTTCTTGTGAGTCTTCCATCACATCTGAGTCAACAAGTATATCTTTCATCTCCAATCTCAGTGCCCAGCACAAGCAAAAGCTCAATAAACATTGCTGGTAAATTGAAAGGAACAGTAAAGCTGGCATCCTTTCTACTGTCATATATTGTTTTCAGTTCATGTTTTAGTGACTTGGTATTTTTGCTTTATAATTAATGTGTCATGCCTTATTTTTTAAATGAGGGTGATGAGTGGGCATTTATGATATTATTTGTGTACAATATAGTCCTGAAACAATTTATACTTATAAGTAAAAATGATTAAAGCTATGAGCACAATGAATGAATGCTATGTGTTCCCAACATTCTGTTACCATAGTATTATACCCTCAGACCCAGTTCTGACTTCCCCAAGAGTCTTTCTCTGTAGACACCGGAGCCATTCTCAGCTGATTGCAGGAGGTGAAAGTTTAGAAACAAGTTTTCATGTTTGAGTGTCCAAGTCAAAAAGCTAATCAAGGACAGAAGAAACAAAACTTGAATTAGGATAAGAGAGAAAGATTTGGAGCCAGAAATTTTACACAGAAAACATTTTAATTCCTCTGTGAAGATTATGAACTAAAGTAGTCTGTTTATTTTAAAGTCATAAGAACCTCACTAAAGTCATAAGAATTGGTAATTTACCAATTTCCAGGTAAAACTAAAGTTTATGCACTCCCCATCCTCATTTAGAAAAATATTGGAAATCTTGCTTAGTAAGAATAGAACATACTCAATTAAAGAAAAGGCTTTTAGAAACAAATATCTTAAAATTATTCCACGGAGTGCTGTTTTATATCTACCCTTTTACCATTAAAATAATAACTTATTTCTCTTTACCCTCTAAAACAAACAAACAAAAACCTGGTTTGCTTTTAAAATATCACCTCTTTTCCACTTTGATTTACTGCCCTTTGGCTACTAGCCCACTGGTCCCAGGCCAAGTCATCAGACTCCTCTGGGCTGCCTTGGCAAGGGAGGGACACCGAATTGCAGCTCAGGAAGCCTGCTCAGGGCCAGCATTCCTACAAAGTGCCCTCTACGTGTCAACTGCCATCCGTCTGGCTTTCTCTCCTTGGACAGAGCTGGTCCTCAGGGACACTGGTTCCCTTCCCCCTCCCGCAAAGACTCTACCCACAACCCCACCAAAACAGGGTGGAAAAGCAGGGCCTTCTCAGGGACCAACTTAGAGGAAGCAGCTTCTTTGTATTTGCAAGTGTTGACAATCGCCTATCCCAGGAAAACAACAACTAACATATAACAAAATAAAACAACCCTCTTTTCTTCCAAAGACCGTAAGTTCTCAATGCTGGAATCATTTCCTTGCTGTCTATGTGAGTTAGAGCTGCACATGAGTCTCTCGCACCAGACAGCTAAGATCACAGAGTACAGCAAGTCAACAGTCACATAAATAAGCTTTTGGGTCTTACATAAAGAACACATTTCAAAGTATTGGAGGTTGATGTTCCCTGATTTAGATCTCCTCTACCGCTTACCGGTTATCTTGAACAAATGACAATTTCATTGAATATTATAGGAGTTTCCTCCACTACTTCAAAGTTTCTCCTCAATTTTGCCCAAATTATCAGAGTATGGATTTAAAATATCCAATTCTCTTTGTTATATGAAGAGAATTTTTTTAAGGGTAACAGTTTTTCTTGGAATTGAGACAAATGCCCTCAGAGAAAACTGATCTAGATTGATATTTTTCCTGGAAAGAAGTATCAGCTATGGAGTATGAAGAAGAAATATTTTTCTCCCTTTTGAACCTATACCCTTTGAATATACATTCCCCAACCGTTTGAAAAAAATAATTATATATATATATATATATATATATATATATATATATATATATCCATGATGAAACAATATTTCTTAGATTATAGCAAGAAAAGAAGTCAGATTGATTTGGGATGTCTGTCCATTTGCACATAAAACCAATTAAAATTCCTATGGTACTAAACCTCATGGACATATGCATGCACACATACAAATATGTGTATAAAGAAGTACAGGCATTAGAATAGAAACTAATGTATTTCTCTTCCTTGCGGAACAACCTGGAAAGCTTTATCATTCAATATTGCAGATGCTCTATCTCTTCACCTGGTAGATAAGCCAAAAAGTGTATACGATGTGCAGTTCAATTCTGATCAATAAGGCATCAATGCAACATTTTCCAAATACTAAATCTTTGCATCCACGGATCTATTCATGTCTCAGGCTCTGAGGTCAATGATTCTCTTTCATTAAACAACTTCCTGTTTTGTTCTATAGTACCGTTTATCACACTGGGCCCTTTGACTGCACTATTTTTGTGTGGCTTTTTTTTTTTCCTACCAGCAAAATCATTGCACCTGAACAAGAAACTCTTCTTTTTTTTTTTTTTAAATCTGGTTTTCTCACAGAATCAATGACATAAGAGGATTAATTGTTTGTTTTCAATCCCGACTTTTTTTTCTCCTAGGTCTATTTTTGAAACAAATTTTATTTTGGGATGTCCTGACTAGGATGATACTAAATTGGAAACCTGGTGCAAATTTTATTGACCTCCATTTCCTACTATAAAGGATGTCCCCACTAATCTGTCATGTACAGGGCAAACAAAGGCCAGAAGCGAGGGAAGCCAAGCCAGATGGTGTGTTCACGAAGCCTAGGGCTAGACTCTTTATGTTTTGTTGGTGTGTTTTTAAATATATGGTCACCTTGAAAGAGGAAAAAACATTTGGGCAGCCCTCTTCTTGTTTCAAGCTAAGTTAAACTAAATGTTAACTGTAATATGCATGGCAAGCACAATGCCTGAGAAGAGATACTTATTAAATGTGTTTGAATAT
Source organism: Pteronotus mesoamericanus (assembly GCF_021234165.1). Lineage (NCBI taxonomy): Eukaryota > Metazoa > Chordata > Mammalia > Chiroptera > Mormoopidae > Pteronotus > Pteronotus mesoamericanus. The sequence continues at coordinate 79,731,369 of NW_026555321.1, read as the reverse complement.
GATAGACTGAATGGATGGAATTATGAATGGATGGGTGACTAGATGAGTGGGCAGGCAGGTGTGCGGATAGATAGATGGGTGGGTAGATGAGTGGATGAATTAATTAATTAATATTAGTTATGGTTTTTTATTTAAACAGTGCAGGAAACTCAAAAAAGATAAAAGTTACCACTTTGAGAACTATATAAATATTTTTTAAGTCTCTGGGAATACATAAGAAATTTTAAAAGAAAAAAGTATAATGTTCTCCATGTATCTTTTGTCATGTGACTTTCATGGAAAATGAATTTAAATTAAACATATAACTGGCATGTTTAACTTAAAGACAATGAAGAAATTTGCCTTTTGATTCAAGCATACAATAATCTATCTCTTGTAAATGCATAAATAAAAAAGAAAATGGTACATTTCCTCTCAAATCCAGCTGCCTTACCCTGAAATTGTGAGAGATCTGCATGCAATATTAGATGAAAATATAATAATATTTAATAATATAAATAATATAAATAATATTTATATATTTAGCATAAATAACAATAATAAGCTAATTCTAGTAAAATTTAATTTTAGTGCAAATATGGAGATGTTAAAACAGTATATTTATTTTAAGTGTGTTGATGTATAAAACTTGTAAAAAATACCTCTTCTTTTCATAGGAAAACAATGTTAACCATTTTGCCCATATTCTGCCCTATTTTGTAATATTATCTATTTATATTATTTTTAATCATCCATCTATACAATTAGTTTTAATTAATTTTCATTTTCCCCAGATTTTATTGTCTGTAGTGATTTCTATTATTTTTTCCACTTTTATATCAATGGAGTCTGTTCATGTCCACTTAGAGATCTAGCTTGTCCTCTCTTAGTGACCGCATGGTATTCTGTTGTATAGACACAACATACACAATTCAGTCAAATTCAAATTGAGAATTGAATTGTTTTTAATTTTTATGTTATTACCAACAACACTGCACTGTAATTCCATATATGTATATGACTTGACCATCTGTATTTTTTTATTTTTGGTAGTCTTTGCTATGAATTTGTCATTTTTTTATTTACAAAAACTGCATTTAGGAATTTTAATGTTTTGCCATTTACATGTTTAGCAAATATTTTCTCTGTTTACCCTTTTTATTCTTTATCTATTTTTTATCTTTATTTGCTCTTTAAGGTTTTTTTTGGCATCTTTCACTGTTTATGGCCTTTAAACTTTTTGGTAATCAAATCTATTTTTCCTTTTGTTTCCTTTTGTCTTTTCTAGACATTCATAAGAAATCCTCCCCAACCCTGAATTTCTAAAAATGTGTATGTATATCTAACTGTAGCATTTTTTTAAACATTTTATTTATTTATTTATAGAGGGGTAAGAAGGGAGGGAAGGACAGGTTTATTCACATTACAGGTTTATCAAATGTCACCCAAAACTCTGTTGTACACCTTTACTTATGACCAGGGTTGAAAAAGCATTATCTATGGGAGGTGTGTGCAGTCTCATAATAAAAACAGAACAGTAGAACTGCACAATGTCACCCAAATCCTCTTCTTGGAAGTGGCCCTGGTCATTTCTAAGTATAATATATTTCATTGGTGAAACAAACCTTGAGTTTATCGACATGGGAACATATCATTTTCCTGCAAGAAAATACTTGTCAAATTATATGACCATGCCTAAAGTCAATAAGGCAGAGTTATATAATTCAGCCACAGAGTGGGCACCATTGGCTACATAGCTATGTCTGATATTATAAGAGATGAAATGTGCAATCCTCCCCAAGGTAATAGCAGATAAAAACTTAACTCATAATATAAACTATTTCATCACTTCTCACAAACAACTTGGTCAGTTAGTTTTATGACTGTAGCATTTTTAATGAATTTTTTTAAGAGAAGGAAAGAGAGAGAAACATCAATATGAGAAATATCAATCAGTTTCACCCTGACTATGGGATCAAACCCTCAACCGAGGTATGTGCCCTGACCAAGAATCAAACCTGCAACATTTTGGTGCTTGAGATGATGCTTCAAACAACTGAGCTACCTGGCCAGAAATTCAGAGATTTTTAATGCTGATTGAATTTCCATGTGCTCTATCACGTTTTCCAGCCTCTTTTACAATTAGATTATGAGTATATGAGTAGTTCTAGCCAACAGGATGTGGGTAGCAATAACACATACGCTCCATGTTATTTGTACCCCTGTCTGACCCTCCAACTCTCTCTTCTCCTTCAATAGCACCCCTCAAAACCAAATGCACCAAATTGCCTAAGTGCTACATTTAAACCATTTATGTTCAAAGTGATTATTGATATAGTTGGGTTAACACCTACCATATTTGTTACTGTTTTCTATTTGTTTCCCTTGTTCTTTATTCCTATCTTTGTCTTTCATTCTTTTTCTGTCTTCTGAGGTTTTGCTTGAAAATTTTATATGAATTCATTTTCTCTCTTTCTTAGCATATTTGTTATACTTTTTTTTATACTTTTTTCAGTGGCTGCCCTAGTGTTTGCAACATACATTTACAGCTAATCCAGGTCCACTCTCAAATAACACTATACTACTTTACAGGTAGCATGAACACTTTATAATAACAAAATAATCCTAATTCCTTCCTTCCATTCCTTGTATCATTCCCTTGCTGCCACTATATTTATGTGTGTGTGTATGTATATACATATATATACATATATAAATACATTGTTGGTGTTATTTTGAACACAGTTACTTCTTAGATAAATTAAGAATGAGAAAAATAAAAGTTTTATTTTACTTCACTTATTCCTTCTTCAGTCCTCTTTTTCTTTTTATTTATTTATTTTTAAGTATATTTTATTGATTATGTTATTACAATTGTCCCAGTTTTCCCCCTTTCGCCACTCTGTCTGGTACCCTAATTCCCTCCAACAATCCCCTCCCTTAGTTTATGTCATGTGTCATGTATATAAGTTCCTTGGCTACTCCTTTTCCTATACTGTTCTTAACACCCCTCTATTTTGTAACTGTCAATTTGTACTTCCCTCCTTTCTCCTTCTTCCCCATCCCAGCTGATAACCTTCCAAATGATCTCCATATCTATGATTCTATTCTTGTGCTGCTTGTTTGCTTTGTGTTTTAGACTCAGTTATTGATAGTTGTGAATTTGTCGCATTTTAATGTTCATAGTTTTGATCTTTTTCTTATATGGTTGCCTTTAACATTTCATATAATACAGGCTTGCTGATGATGAACTCCTTTAGATTTACTTTGACTGGGAAGCACTTTATCTGCCCTTCAATTCTAAATGATAGCTTTGCTGGATAGAGTAATCTAGGTTGTAGGTATCTGCTTTTCATCACTTTGAATAGTTCTTGCCAATCCCTTCTAGCCTGCAACGTTTCCTTTGAGAAATCAGCTGACAGTCTTATGAGAATTACCCTGTAAGTAATTGACTACTTTTCTCTTGTTGCTTTTAAAATTCTCTCTTTAAGCTGAGGGAGGGAAGGTGGAAGGGGGCAAGGGAAAGAGGTGGGGGGAAGGCAGAGACAAATGTATTTAAAAAGTAAATAAATTAATTAAAAAAAAATAAAAAATAAATAAATAAAATTCTCTCTTTATGTTTAACCTTTGGCATTTAATTATGATGTGTTGTTGTGGTCCTCTTTGGGTTCATCTTATTTGGGACTCTCTGTGCTTCCAGGACTTGTATGTCTATTTCCCTCACCAAATTAAGAAAGTTTTCTTTCATTATTATGTCAAATATGCTTTCAATTTCTTGCTCTTCCTCTTCTCCTTCTGGCACCCCTATGATTTGTGTGTTGGTACATTTAAAGATATCCCAGAGGTTCCTAAGCCTATCCTTGTTTTTTTGAATTCTTTTTTCTTCCTGCTGTTTTGATTGAATGCTTTTTCTTTCCTTATGTTCCAAATTGTTGATTTGATTCTCAGCTTCATGCCCTCCACTGTTGGTTCCCTGCATATTTTTCTTTATTTCACTTAATACAAACTTCATTTCTGCCTGGGCCTTTTTTATGCTGTTGCATTAGCCAATGATTTCTTTGAATATCCTGATAAACAGTGTTTTGAACTCAACATCTAATAGGTTGTTTATCTCCATTTCATTTAATACTTTTTCTTGAGTTTTGTTCTGTTCTTTCATTTGGGTCATATATCTTTGTGATGGGGAGGGCTCAGAAAGGGGGCAATGCCACTGTCTGACCTCTGGAGATTACCTGGGAGGAAGCTGCCTCCTGGAATTCGCATTTCATTTTCTCCCCATGTGCCACTGTTGCCCTTCCAGGTCTTTCCCTGGTGCTAAATCCTAGAGGGGATGGGCCTATGTGAGTCCAAGGTCTGCTGCAGGCCCTTTAAGAGGAGTATCTTGAGAATCCTGCAGTTTCTTCCACAGCCCCAACTGCCACTGGTTTTTACAGCCAAAAGTCCCCTTATGAGGACTTATCTTCCTGGTGCTGGAACCCTGGGCTGGTTGTCTGGTCTGGAGCTGGGATTGCTCGCGACGATCCCTCCTGATTTTTATCCCCCACGTGTGAATATGGGGCTGCCCATTCCACCAGCTCTCAATGCCACTCCACACCTCTCCACATCTCCGCCTTTCCTACCTGTCTCAATGAATGTGACTTCTTTAAATCCTTGCTTCTCAGATTTCCATACAGCTCAGTTTTCTAATGAATCTGAGTGATATTCATTTTGTAGTCTAGTTGTAATTTTTGCTGTAGTTGTGCACAGAGGTGAAGCATATTTACCTATGCATCCATCTTGACCAGAAGTGTGCTCTTGTTTTCCTTTATGTGAATCTGAATTTCTTAACTATATTATTTTTCTTCTCTCTAAAGAACTTCTTTGAACATCTCTTGCAAGTTATATCTACTGATAACAGATTCCCTCAAATGTTTTTTGTCTAAGACTGTCTATTTCTCTTTTATTTTTGAAAGATAATTTCACAAGTTACAGAATTCTATATTAGTGGAGGGTTTTTTTCCCCCTCTTAATACTTTAAATATGTCACCTTATTCCCTTCATACTTGCATGGTTTCTGAGATATCTGAAATAAGTTTTATGTTTGCTTCTCTATCAATGAAGTTTTTTCACCTCTGGACTCTTTCAGAATTTTTTTTTTTTGGCTGGGGGGATCTTTAATTTTCTGTAGTTTTAAAATGATATAGTTAGCTATAGTTTTGTTTAAGTGTTGTTGTTGTTTGGTATTTATCCTGCTTGGTATTTTCTGAGCCTCCTGGATCAGTGGTTTGGTGTCTGATATTAATCTGGGGAAATTCTACTCATTGTTTCAAATATTTTCTTTTGTTCCTTTCTGTTTTCTCTTCTGGTATTCCCATTAAGTGTATATTGCATCTTCTGTGGTTTTCCCACAATTCTTATATATTTTGTTCTATTTTTTTCAATCTTTGCATTCTTTCCTTTTTAATTTTTTAGGATTTTGCTGATATATACTCAGAGATTCTACCCTCAGCCTTATCGAATTAATAAGTCCATCAAAGACATCCTTCATTTCTACTATAGTGTTCCTTATTTCTAACATTTCTTTTAGTATATCTTTTCCCCTGGTCAGGTAGCCTCTGATAAGGCCCAAACAGGTTATGTTCTAGTCAACTGGTTTCGCCTAGGGGCAGGCCTTGTTAAGAGCAGAGTGCCCTGCTATATTTTTTAAAAGTTTCTCTCCCCCTTCCCCTGCCAGAAGCACAACGGGATTTTTCTTTACTACTATGGGAATCTAATCAAGCTTCTAGAGGTAAATCTCACAAAGTTGTTGGGTCTTTCTCAAGTTTTTAACCCTCAGAATTGTTCACACTAAGCATCCAGCAATTTGCTAATTACATTTCAAGTTTTCCTATCTCACTTCTGAAGTCTCTGCTCTGGGAAAGGTGAAACTATGTATTTGTTTGTCTGTTTTTCAGTTCTCAGTTGCAGTGTTTTGCCTTGTGTCCTCCCCTCCCCTTCATTCCTGAAGAATATGTTCACTGGATACAGAATTACGGGTTCTTTTCTTTTAACTCTTGAAAATGTGCCGCTTCTTTTTGACCTGCATTGTTTCTGATGAGAAATCCACTGTTATCTGGATTGTTTTTGCCCTGTAGGAGATACAGCATTTCTCTGTGCCTGCTTTCAATTTTTTTTTGTTTTGTTTTTAACTTTTTTATTAATTGATTTCTCAGAGAAATCAACTTGGCTCATCCAGATGACACTTCAACCAACCAAGCTACTAGGCCAGGGCTTCAATTTTTTTGGTTTTGAGTTTTTGGAAGTGTAACTATGCTGTATCTTGACACAGAAATATTTGACTGTATCCTATTTGTGTATTGATGAGCGCCTCTAATCTATAGGTTTATGTCTTTTGCCAAATTTGGGGACTTTTAAGCCAATTTTTTTTTAATACTTGTCAGCCTCACCTGGCTTCTCCTGTCCTTTTGGGACTTCGACGTCATGAATGTTAGAACTTTATTATAGTCCTGCACACTGTTGAGGCCCTCTTCATTTTTTTTTTTTTAGTATATTTTCTTTGTTTTTCAGGTTAAATAATTTCTATTTTTCTGTCTTTGCATTCATATATTTCTTTATCTATATTCCCCATTCTGTTCTTGAGCCCACCCATGAAGTCTGTTTTTTGTATTTTGAATTGGGGTGGGGCGGGGCATTTGTTATTGTATTTCTCAGTTCCAAAACTTCAGTTTGGTTCTCCTTCATATCTCCTATTTATTTCTGAAATTTTTTTTTATGTCTTTTCTGAGACTTCCTATTTTTTCATTTGTTTCAAGTATGTTTGTAACTTCTCATTGAAGCATACTTATGATGGCTGCTTTAAATTTTCTATTAGATGATTCTAATATCTGTGTCATCTCACTTTTGCCTTCACTGATTGCTTTTTTCTTCTAGGTGGGGTGTTTTGTTTTTTGTTTTGCAATAATGAATGATATTCAGCTGAAATCTGGGTATTTTGGATATTATAGAGTCCAGCTCTTATTTAAATCTTATGTTTTAGCAGGTCTCCTCTGACACCAGTCTGGTCGAAAAAAGAAGGTACCATTTGTGATTACTAGATTTTCTACTTAGCCTTTGTTGAGACCTAGGGGGACAGGCTCTTCATTGCTGCTCTCCATGTAGTCTGTATTCACACTGTGGAGGGTGACCTCATTACCCCTTAGTAATGAGAGCCCTGGTTCTCTCTTTGCTTCCTCTAACACCACCTTAGCAGCTGGGGAAGGTGAAAGTTCAGTCATGCCCTATTGTCTCCACTGACATTGCAGAGTGGGGGAGTGAAAATCCCAACGCCCCACTCAGCTCCTACTGAAACTGTATCAATGGAGTGGGAGCACCTTGTTATTACTAGGTACATGGCAAGGATAGAAGTCTTGGCCTTTGCTAGAAGACAGTGGAAGAAAGATAGTACCACATTTTTTTTTCTGTAGTATTTGGATGGAGTAGAGCAAATATTATCGGAAAGTTTTCCTGCTAGAGTATCTTTTTCTCGGTTCTTTGGCAAAAAAGTGCAGATTTTTCTTGAGGCTTTTTTAGTCTATGTCTATTAATGTTTCCAAGTTGCCAGTTTCTCTAATGTCCTGTCTGGGATAAATCAAAACAAATCCTAGGTCCCAAGGTCCCCAGTCAGTCTACCTTCTATTCTCCTTCTTATAACATCTTTTTAAATTTATTTTATATTTAATGTTCAGTGCTTTTACTTAGCAAAAGGAATAGGAAAGAGGTTGTCTACTCCATTGTCCTGTGGCAGAAGTCAAGATGGATTGTCTTTTACAATGTTGAAATGACTTTTTCATTGTAGTCATTTCTCTTCTTGCCAGATGTTTAATTAGCACACATCTTTAATAGCACATGATGTTGTGTGAGTCTTTCCTCTTGTTTCACATACTTTATCTTCATAAAGAGATATTTGAGAATGAATAAAAGAATAAGTAACATGAATGCTCATGTAGATTTTACTTTTTTTAACAGTTCAACAAAATTAATTAAATATCTACCAATACAGGACATGTATTTTCCTTCCACACAAGGAAATTGTATGTAGCCACTTAAAAATGAGATATAAATTTATGTATAAAGAAGCCTAGGATATATTGCTATGGGATAAACACAATTAAATTGCATATTTTTTTTAATTTTGTGATTTTTTTGTTTAAAATTTCTAAAGACCTTTAAAAATAAGTAACTGATGCTTCAGCCAAAGAAATAAGAAATGTTTTAGTTTTTCAACAGGTATGCTCTGAAAGCAATTTCATATGGCCTATCTCATTTGATGTTCACAATACATATATGATGGAAGGCATTATTTGCTGTTAACTTCTACTTTAACACAATTTCTAGATACCACATAAATTATTTATATGAATTTCTTGGGTTCCAAATGCAATCATATTTGCCCTTTTAAAATCACCTCTTTGAAAACACTTGAAAAGCATCGTATGATGTAAGATAAGCAAATGTGATATTATGTAGAGAATCAAACCCTGCAAAACTTCTGCTCTCTAATTCTTCAGAGACCATTTTCAACAAACAGGTGTTTCTTCTTTTTTATGTGCTCAACATACACATCAGATAAACAGTCTTAAAGTTTTTAATCACAAGCGCTATGATATATGACTTTTCTACTTCAAAGGACTCTAATAATAGCACATGCATAGAAATATAGCTCTGAGCAGAGTAAATAAACACTTTTCTCTCCAGAGAGGGATCAGATGAATCCGCTTATGTCAGATCTCTCCCAGAATTCCATTGTTGTCTCTCCAAACATGCTTTAAGGAAAACCACCGAATCTGGGATCAGGAGCTCTTCTCAAACGTGTTTCCTTTCAAAACACAGGGAAACAGGATTTTTGGTCACAAGAGGTCAAGGTCAGCAATCTAACAGAAATGGTCCTTTTGAACTTCCTTTCTGAGAAACACATGTTATCTGAAGAAAGCAATTACACTGAAAATCTCTGTAGACACTCAAATGATGATCCATTTTGTTCATTGTACAAGTAATGATTTCAGGGAGCTTATAAAAATCCACAAATCAGTCTAATGATACTGCAGTGTAAATTTCCAAGATAATGAGAACAGTATAAGTTCAGTGAGGACTGAACAATGTTTCAGCATTTTTGTGTGTCCCACAAAGAACTGCATGATGCCTTTCACATGTAAGTAATCAATAATTATCTATTTCCTGAATGATAGCATTTTTAACAATAAAAGAACTAAAGAAAAAAATAAAATTAAGAATGCAAAGAAATGCAAATAAAACACTCAAATTGGGCTTCCCACCTATTGTATTGCTTTAAGAGACCTGAATTTATGTGAAATTCTTTGCAAATATGGGTATTGTTAACAATTAAAATATAAATACATTTTTATTAAGATGGTTTTAGTGCTACTGTCTCAGATTTGTACAGTATTTTTGAGAATTTAAGAAAATTTCCAATAAATTAGCTCATTTTGGTGTTACAAAAATCTCAATATTATTATTTCCATTTTTAAAGATGAAAAATTTCAGATGAGATTTACCCAGAGACATCGGATGAGTGAGCAGCAGAGCTTGACCTTTGCCCCTGTAAATGGAAATATCTTTCATTTGTGTTAAGGAAGGCAGCTCCTGAAACGATGTATCAGTAGGAAAGGCTTAAAGTTGAGGCTAGCCTGAAACATACAATTCACTCTCTAATCATTTTAGGCTGTAATTTGACCTGCTTTCTCTCTGATATTACAGTGTCACTGAGCTTTGGTTTAGTTTTAAGTAAGAAAGAGCAAAGATGAAGAAAACACATCAAGTGGGAGATGTAGATACTTTGTCACACAGGTAGGTTTTCTTCCCTTCTGATGGCCACAGTTTCAGTTGACACGGCCCACCTCCTGCCCAGAAGGAGAGTGTTCAGGGAAAATTTCTGAAACACATCTCCCCTTGCACAATTAAATGGAATCATGAAAACTTAGAACATTTCTCCTTCTACACTAGAAATTGGTCATTCCCAGATATTGTAGCAATTCTAAATTAAAAAATAAGAATTACTAAACAACAGAGCAGTTTGTTTACATGAAATACCATAATATTGTTATTCATCACTTGGCCTTACTTAGGTTTAACTAAGTTAGCTTATTTTCATTTAGTATTAGGAAACGTCTAGTTGCTTTTTAAAAACTCATTTCTGTAAGAACCCATATTGAGACTATCTTTTTAAAAAAAAATTCATATGACATCTGTCATCACCTTATGTTTGGAAACTATAGTAAGGTGAGAATTAACAATTGACTATTGTTCTTCCCTTACCTATAATTTCCTTTTAATGCTTGAAACATCTACATGTTGCTTTATAATATGTTAATTAGGGACGGGTTTAAAATGTTGTCTAGAAAGGTATAATATGTCTCTCCTGTGGTGGGATTAACTGGACCCAAATGCTAAAAGCAGTTAGCATGATGTTATGGTGAAACATGTCTGTTAGGTGGGTGATGCAACATTGTTAATGCAGTGGGCATGTGAAGCCCAAACTACAATGTTGGAAGGTAAAACATCCTGGAGATTTTATCATTTTAAAGCTATCTCCAGTCTTGGCCTAATATACAGTTAACAAAGCAGTTCATGAGACTAACACAGCAGGGTAGCCTCAGAGGAAGTTCCACCCTCTATCAAGGCTCTTGCTTCCTCCCCTGTCCCAGACTCAAAATTCCCATGGGCAGCAGTATGACTCTGAGACTCAAGAAACTGCAGAATCAGTTTAAATGTATTACTACTGTAGATAATTTGTAAGTTTTGTTAGCAGTCATGAAAATAAATATAAGTTTACACCTTCTCTTAGAACAGTATCTTGTACATGGAGACAACTCAATAAACGCATGTCCAGTTGAATAAATAGAATTACATTGGATAGCAATATAATTAGCTTTTTGTTAGTATTTCTATCATCTTGTATTTGAAAATTGTCTTAACATGACATTTTGCTTTGAAAACACCTGTGTTCTTTAAACTTAGAAGATATTCTTTATGTCAAAAGTGATGGCTTGAATTCTAGAATTTTGCAACTTTAGGGGACCAAAAAGTTCATGTTGTCCAGTAATTCCCAAAAGTAATCTAAATCACTGCCTAGGTTAAAATGAATCATCCTGGCTTGGTAAAAATTCAGGTTTCTTTCCCACCACATGTAGAGGTCAAGTGTAGCAGTTTTGAACACCAACCCAGACATGAGAAGGAAGAAGCCATTCAGAATGAATGAAGGAATGAAGGAATGCCTTCAGAATGAAATATTTAATAGTGAAAGTCAGAATGTTTGTCTTCTAAGATAAGAAGTGAGATAGGACTAATTGCAGTCACTACTTTCTCATTCAACATTATACTTGAAGCTCTAAACAGTGAAGTCAGGGAGTAAAAAGAGATAAAAGTCATCCTTATTAGGGGAAAATAAGTAGAATTTTTTAATTTGCATATGACATAATTATTTATACAGAAAATCCAACAAAATTTACAGAAGATGGAGAAAACCAATAATTGAGTGTAGCAAGAATTCAGGTTACAAAATCAATATACAAAAATAAAATATATTGTTACATACTAGCAATAGAAAATAAGAAAATTAAATTTTAAAAGATCACAATAACATCAAAAATATGAAATACTTGAGATAAATCTGATAAAACATGTGAAAGACATGTATTCTACACATTATAAAATATTACTGACAGAAACTAAAGAAGACATAAATTGGGAAATGTATCTTGTTCATGGTTTCAGAGATTGACTATTTTTATTTATTATTTATTTTTTTATTCTCACCAGGGCACATATTTATTGATTTCAGAGAAAGGAAAAGGGTAAGAGAGAGAAAAGGAGATAATCATTGATACAAAAGAGAAACATTTAGCAGTCACATCTTGTACACACCCTGACCAAGGACCAAACCTGCAACCCAGATATGTGCCCTGAGCAGGAATTGAACCTGTGACCTTTCGATTCATGGTACAGTGCTCCAACCAATTGAGCCACACTAGCCAAGGTGACTAAATATTTTTAAAGTATCAGTCCTCCTAAAATTGACCCATAGATTCTTGGATCCCCTATCCAATGAAATCCCCATCAAAATCCCACATAGCTAGCTTGTAGAAATTTACAAACTCATTTTAAAATTCACATGGAAGTAAAAATGACCAAGAATAGCTAAAAAATTTGTGAAAAAGAACAATTCAAATATTAATACAATGTAATTTCAAGACTTACACAAAGCTACATTAATCAAACAGCAGTTATTGTTGTAAATAGATCAATGGAACAAATAGAGAATCCAGAAATAACCCACGTATCATTTTTTTATAAATGCACAAACACAATGCAGTGGGGAAAGGAACTAATGGTGCTGAAACAATTTGGTAACCACATGCAAAAAAATGAAATTTGATCTTTACTTAACACCATATACAAAGATTTAACACAAAATAGATCATACACCTAACTGTAACCCCTAAAACTATAAAACTTTTAGAAGAAAATGCAGGATAAAATCTGCATAACTTGGGTCACAGATTGCTTAGATACAACACTAAAAGCATAGTCTATTTTTTAAAAAAACTGGAGAGAAATCTAGGAAGATGGTAGATTTGGAATTACTAGAAATCTGTCTTCTCATGTACACAATTGTACTGACAGAATTTGTCCGATGTAACTATATTGGAACTCTATTTGTCTATTGAAAGATTTCTACTTCCAAAGGAAGATTTGGACAGTAAATTGTGGTTCATTTCAGTCATTTTAATTGTTTAGTAGCAGCTAACCATCCTCTATCCCCATGGCAGATAGCTGTGTGCATGTTCGTGGAGTAGCTTACACATAGGTTTTAGAGGGCCAGAATGAACAAAAAGAACTGTCCTCCAAATATTGGGGATCTGAACTCTGATCACTGATTGTTCCCTCTAATCACAGAATGCAGACCAAGAAATGTGCAACTGTTCTTTTTGTTTCTCTTTCCATTGTTTTAAGTTCCTCCACCTCTGGCTGATGTGACTTCTGGGGAATTTAAAATGTTTGTGCCTTTTTTTCCCCGCCTTTATGGGGTTCCACTTAGAGAAGTCAGACATTAAAACTAAGATATTCAAAATCTATTGCATACCTGTGGAAAACTGGAAAGTGATGGTACATATTCAGAAAAAGACTCAGAAAAGATCTGAGAAAGCATTAAGTTTACACGTCAGGATGATCCTCAATGCAGAGACAACTTGCAACAAAAAACAATAAATAAAAATAAAAACAATAAACAAAAATAATAACAAAAACAGTAAACCCTAGAGAAGGGAGAGAATTATATTTCCAAAGTTTCCGATTTTCTAGATTCAAGTGTGAAATGTTCAACAAAAAAAATTACAAGGCATAAAGATAAATAGGAAACTATAGCCAATTTAATAAAAAATAAATAAATAAACTGAATTGTTCTGAAAAAAAGGCTTAATGGCAGATTTACTAGCAAAGACTATAAAACAACTGTCTTAAAAATGCTCATAGGACTAAAGAAAGATGTGGAGGAAGTCAAAAAAAATGTATGAATAAAATGAAAGTATCAAAAACATATAAAACCTAAAAAGAAAAGAAGAAAATCTGTAGCTAAAAAAGTAATAGAAATGAAAAATCAACTAGTTGAATTCAAGGCAAATTTGAGCAGGCAGAAGAAAGAATTAGTGAATTTGAAAACAAGATAATGAAAACTATGAACATCGAGGAATAGAAAGAAAAAAAATAAAGAAGAGTGAGGGAGCCTCACAGACCTGTGACACATCAAGCAGACCAACATAGGCACTGTGAGAGTTCCAGAAGGCAAAAAGAGAGAGGGAGGGCAAAGAGAATATTTGAAGAAATTATGACTGAAAACTTCCCAAATGTGATGAAAGACATGAATATTAAAATCCAAGAAGCTCAACTTCAATTAAGATAAAGTCAGAAACCCACTCTGAGACACATTATGATCATACTTCTAAACACCAAAACAAAAAGAAACTCTTGAAAGTAGCAAGAAAGTACTAAATAATCACATACAAGAAATACTCAATTAGATTATGAGTATATTTATCATCAGAAACTTTGAAGGTCAGAAGATAGTAGGCCAATATAGTCAAAGTGTAAACAGAAAACACTATCAACCAAGACTCCTATATCTACCAAAATTGTCCTTCAAAAGTGAAAAAGTGAAGGATAAATGAAGACATTCCCTGATAAACAAAAGTTGAGAAAATTTATGACCCCTAGGTAGTACTAAGGGAATATACATAGCCATAAATGCTTACATTAAAATACAAGAAATATCTCAAATCAAGAACCCAACTTTACAACTTACAAAAGTAGGAAAAGGACAAACTATACCTAAAGTTAGCAGAAGGAATGAAATAACAAAGATTAGAGCAGAGATAAATGAAATACTGAAGAGAAAAACAAGAGAGAAACAATTAATAAAACCAAAGGTTGGTTCTTCAAAAAGATAAATAAAATTGACAAACCTTTAGCTAGAAAGACTAAGGAAAACAGAGAGGAGACTCAAAATACTAAAATCATAAATGAGAGCGGGTACATTACAACAGATTCTATACAAAAAGAATATAAAACAATACCGTGAACAATCATACACTAAAATATTGGATAACCTGGATAGAATAGATGAGCTCCTAGTAACATAAAACCTATGAAGACTAAATTATAAAGAAATAGGAAATTTGAATATACCTACATTAAGAGATTGATTCAATAATCAAAAATATCCCTAAAAAGAAATATCCTGGACTCATTGTCTTCACTGGTGAATTCTACCAAACCTTAAAAAAAAAAATACCAATTCCTCTCAAACTTTTACAAAAAGTTGAAGAGGCAGAAATACTTTGTAACTCATTCAAGCATACCAGCATAATCCTAATACCAAATCCAGACCAAAAAAAAGAAAACCAAAACAATAACAGGTGAAGGGATTAGTTAAAGAACATGTATAAAAGACCCATGGACACGGACAACAGTGAGGGAACTGATTATGGAAGTGGGGTGCAGACTGAGTGGAGGGATGTGAATGGGGAAAAGTTGGACAATTATAACAACTAAAACAACAAAATATTTTTAAAAGATAATAAATTTTGTTTTGTTTTTACCTTAAAAAGAAAATAAAACTATATACTAATATTCATTATAAACGTTGATGTAAAACAGCAGGAAATACCAGCAAACAGAATTCAGCAGCATATTGAAAAGATATTCTATTCCATGACCAAGTAGGATTTATTCTTGAAATGCAAGAATAGTTTTAACATATAAAAATCAATCGATATAATATGCCAGTTCAAAAAAATGAAGGAAAAAAATTATCTCAAGTGATTAAGAAAAGCACTTAAAAAATTCAACACATTTTCATGATACAAACATTCAACAAAATAGGAATAAAAGGAAATTAGTTTAAAATAATAAAAACTATATATGAGAAACCTAATGCAAATGTTACACTCAATAGTGAAAGACTGAAAACTTTCTCTAAGACCAAGAACAGGGCAAGGATAACCATTTTCACCAATTCTATTCAATGTAGTGCTGGGCATTCTAGCCAGCACTATTAGGCAAGAAAAAGATATAAGGCATTCAATGTGGAAAGGAAGAAATAAAAATATTTCTGCTTGCTAGTGACATGATCTTATACAGAAAACCCTAAAGACTCACCAAAAACAGCTATTAGAACTAATAAATTCAGCAAAGTAGCAGGATACAAAATCAACAAACAAAATTTAGTTACATTTATAACATAAACAATGAACAATCTGAAAAGAAAATTATAAAAACAATTCCATTTACAATAGCATCAAAAAGAATATAATTCTTGGGAATTAACTTAACCAAGAGGTTGAAAGACTTGTACAATGAAAACTACAATCATTGATGAAATAAATTAAAGAAAATATAAATAAATGAAAACACACCTCATGTGCATGGATTGGAAGACTCAATAGTCCATTCAATGGAGACCATTCTCCATTGACCATTTAATGGAGGAAAATAGTCTTTTCAACAAATGGTACTGCTACACTGGATATCCACAGGTAAAAAAAAAATGAAGTAGCACTCTTATGTAACACATATACAAAAATTAAATCAAAGTGGATTGAGCACCTAAATGTAAAACCTTGATATACGTAGGTGAAAACATGAAACAAAAAGTTTCACAGCACTGGATTTAGAAATCACTTCTTGGATATTACACCAAAGTCATGGGTAACAAAAGAAAAAATAGCTAAATAAATAGGACTTCATGATAATTTTTAAATCATGTGCATCAAAAGACACTATACACAGAGTAAGGTTGCAACCTGCAGAATGAATAAAACACTTGTCAGTAACATATCTGATGGATTAGTATCCTGAGTATATGAACTCCTTAACATTCATCAACAAAAAACAAACAACCCAATTCAAAAACGGGAGAAGAATAGATATTTCTCCAAACAAGGTATACAAACCACCAAGGAGCACGTAAAAAGATGCTCAACATCACTATTAGTGAAATGCAAATTAAAAATACAATGAGATACCACTTTACACCTATTAGGATGACTACCATAAAAAAAAACTAGAAAATAACAAATGTTGGCAAGGATGTTGAGAAACTGGAATCCTTGTGCTCTGATGATTAGAATGTAAAATGGTAAGTCACTGTGGAAAACAACATGGTAATTTCACAAAAACAAACAAAGACCTAGATATACCCTACGGTCCAGCAATTCCACTTATGGGTAAGTACCCAAAAGATTTGAAAGCAGGGTGTCACAGTCATATTTTACACCTATGTTCACAGCAGCATTATTCACAATAACTAAAATGTGAAAGCAACCCATTGTCCATTGACCAATGAATGGATAAGCAAAATGTAGTAAATTCATACAATGAAATATTCCCTTGACTTAAAAGGGAAAGAAACTCTACAGTATGCAACAACATAGATGAACCTTGAGGACATTAAACTAAGTGAAATAACACAGTCACAAAAAGACAAACATTGTATGATTCCACTTTGGTAATGTACTTATAGGGGTCAAAATTATAAAAACAGAAAGTGTAATGGTAATTACCAAGAACTACAGGGATGGGAGAATAGGTAGTTATTGTTTAACAGGTATAGAGTTTCAGTTTTATAAGGGTACAAGAGTTTTGGGGATGGATGGTGGTTATCATTGTACAACAATGTGAATGTATTTAATAGCACTAAACTGTATGCTTAAACATGGCTGAGATGTTAAATTTTACATTATGCATATTTTACACAATAAAAAGAGAAAAAAATGTATTGTGTGATATATGATTGAATGTTACTTTACAATAAAAAGAAACAAAGTACTAACACACCCTACAAGATGGATGAATCTTGAAAACATGCTAAGTGAATGAAGCCACAAAGACCACATATTATATGATGCTATTTGTATGTGAAGTACAGAATAGTCAAATCTATAGAGACAGAAGGTATATATTAGTGGTTTCCAGAGGCTGGGGTAGTTAGGGAAGATGGGGAGTGATTGCTAATGGGTACAGGGCTTCTTTTTGAGGGGATAAAAATATTCCAAAATTGGGTGTGGTGATGGTTGCACAACTATGTGAATCTACTAAACAACGTAATAATTATACAGTTTAAATGGGCAGGTTGTATATGTCAATTATATATCAATAAAGCTGTTATAAAAAAATACAAATTTATAAACTGTATTTCTTCAAAATTTAACATTTCTGCTCTACAAAAGACATTGCTAAGAGGATAAAAAGACAATCCACAGACAGGAAGATGTTTGAAAACCACATAGCCAATAAAAGACTTTTATAAAAAATATACAAAGGGTTCCAATAACTCAACAAACAAATGAAAAAGTGAATAGTCAAAAAGTGGACAAAGATTTGAACAAACACTTAACCAACTAAGATATAAAGATGGCATATAAGTGCATGAAAAGATACTCAACATCATTAGCTACTAAGGAAATGCAAATTAAAAACATGAGATACTACCACATACCTATTAGAATTACTAGAATGCCTAAAACTAAAACACCTAACTATACTAAATATTGGTCAGAATGTGGGGGAACTAGAACTCACACACACTGCTTGTGGAAAACAAAAGTGCTATAACCACTTTAAAAAAGAGTTTGTCAATATCATACAAAGTTAAACATACACTATCATGTGATCCAGTCCTCCACTCCTATGTATTTACTCTAGAGAGAGAGAATAAATGTCCAACATAGATGAAAGGATAAATTGTGATTTATCCATTCAATGGAGTACTACTCAACAATAAAAAATGAAATAAACTTCTGATACATAAAACTGTATTATGAATCTCAAGAATCATTATTATCAGTGAAATAAATCTGGCCAAAAAAATGATGTATACTATTGGATTGGCCAAAAAAACCTGTATGGATATTTTCATAAATTAAAAGAGACATTTTTCATTTTCACCAATAACTTTATTGATTTGGATATTTTGAGTATGTTGGCTATCTCCTGAGTGGTATAACATTGATTATTCTCAGTTAATGTGGTGATTTGAGTTCTATCAACTTCAACTGGTCTACCTGACCATGGAGCATCATCTAGTGAGAAATTTCCAGCATGAAACTTTTCAAACCACTTTTGACATGTTTGATAAGTCACAGCAACTTCTCCAAATACTGCACAAATCTATTTTTGCATTTCAGTTGCATTTTTTACCTTTCCTGAAACAATAAAGCATAACATGCTAAAAATGTTACATATTTTCTTACATCTTCAATATTAAAATGACTAATAAAAGTTTTATCAATTTTTTTTCAATTTTGATTTTTTTAAATACATGCTGATATGACAGCTGTCACAATACAATCTAACAAAATTGTTTCAGGTGAAGTTAAAGACAATTAAGCACTACAAGATCCATCTTATTGGAAAAAAACTTTTTGGCCAACTCAATATATAATTCCATTTATATTAAATACAAGAAACTCAAAACAAATCTAGAGTGACAGAAAGCAGATTCTGTCTGCTTTCTGGGAGATGAAAAAAGCAAGAAGGAAGATCTACAAAGAGGCATATGATTATCAAATGGTATGCTTTAAATAGGCATGTCACACCTCAATGCAACTATTTAACAATTTTAAGAATCAATTTTCCTATACAAAATAAGGCATTTTTTCATTTGCTTAGTACTTTGCATTTAGTTTCCAAAATAGCATTCTAAAATATTCTTCATATAGTCTTTGTATATTTCTTATAAAGTTCATTCTTAACTCCTACCTTTGGCGACATCAGGAATGGAACTGGAGAATATTATGCTAAGTGAAATAAGCTCATCGGTGAAAGACAAATACCATATGATCTTACCTATAAGTGGAATCTATTAAACAAAATAAACGAATGAGCAAAGTAAACCACAAGCATGGAAACATGGAGCAGACCGAAAGTGACCAGAGGGGATGGGGAAGGAGGACAATGGTGGAAAGAAGGGGAAGGGACTAGACAAAGTACATGTATGAATGACCCATGGACATGGACAACAGAGTGGGAATTGACTGTGGGAGTGGGTGGGGGATGGGATGGGTGGAGGAGGGCAAAGGGTGAATAATTGAGACAAGTGTAATAGAATAAACATGATTTTTAAAAATTAAAATTAAAAAAAGAATTAAAAAACAACAAAAAAAGAAAGCCCCTCAGTCTTTGACCATTTAATATTGTTAGCTATATGCTTTTCACATAGGACCTTTATTATGTTGCAGTAATTCTCTCTATTCCTAGTTTGTTGCAAGTGTTTTATCATGAGAGTGTGTTGAATTCTTTCAAATGTTTTTTGGTATCTGTTATAATGATCATAATATTTTTTATCCTTTGTTCTGTTAGTGTGTTGTATCACACTAACTGATTTTTGTATGTGGGAACATCTATGCATCCTTGAAACAAATCTCACATGGTCATGGTGTATGATCCTTTTAATGTGTTATTGAATTTGGTTTGCCATTTTGTTGAAGATATTTGCATGTTCATCAGGGATATTGACTTATTTTCCTTTTTCGTGGTATCTCTCTGGCTTTGGTTTAAGGACAATACCAGCTTTATGAAATGACATTGAAAGTTTCCTTCATCTTCATTTTTTTGGAAGAGCTTGAAAAGAATGGTTGTTAATTCTTTTTAAAATGTTTTGTAAATTTCCCCAGTGAAGCCTTCTTGTCCTGGACTTTTCTTTGGTAGGAAATTTTGATAACTGACTCAGTCACCCTACAGTGATAGATTTATTCAGATTTTTCTGATTCAGGTTTGGTAGACTGTATGTTTCATGGATTTATCCTTTCCTTCTAGGTTATTCAACTTGTTGTATAGTTGTTCATACTAATCTCTTTTTTTTTCATTTCTGTGGCATCAGTTGTAATATCTCTTCTTTAATTCCGGATTTTATTTCTTTTAGTCTTCTTTTCCTGAGTCTAGATAAATTTTTTTGATTTTGTTAATCTTTTCAAAAACTAACTCTTAGTTTCATTAATTTTTTTTTTAGATTTTATTTATTTATTTTTAGAGAAGGGAAGGAAGGGAGAAAGAGAGGGAGAGAAACACCAATGTGTGGTTGCATCTCGCACACCCCCTATTGGGGACCTGGCCCACAACCCAGGCATGTGCCCTACACTGGGAATCGAATCAGTGACCCTTTGGCTCGCAGGCCAGCACTCAATCCACTGAGCCACACCAGCGAGGGCTGGTTTTTTTGTATTTTTTATTTTCTATTTTATTTCTCTGCTTTAACTTTATTATTTCCTTCCCTCTGCTAACTTTGTGTTTAGTTTGTTCTTTTTGTAGTTCTGGGGTATAAAATTAGTTATTTGAGATCTTTCTTCTTTATTAATATGGATGTTTATTCCTGTAAACTCTGTTAGTACTGCTTTTGTTGCATCCCATAAATTTTGGCATATTGTGTTTTCAATTTCGTTTGTCTCAAAATATGTCCTAATTTCTCTTTCAATTTTTTTATGTATTAATTTTTCAAGAGTTTGTTGATTGATTTCCACCTATTTGTGAATTTTGCATTCTCCTTTTGCTATTATTTCCAATTTCATTCAATTGTGGTTTGAAAAGATACTAGGTACAATTTCAATATTATTAAATTTGTTAAAGCTTATTTTGTGACCTAAAATGCGATCTATCCTTAAGAATGTTCTGTATGTTCTTAAGAAGAATCTGTATCCTGTTGTCATTGGGTGGATTGTTCTGAATATATCTGCTAGGGTCATTTGGTATATAGTGTTTTTTAAGTCTGTTACTTCTTTACTGATTTTCTGTCAGGATGTTCTACCTATTATTGAAAGTGGGGCATTAAAGTCTCCTACCATTATTGTATTGCTGAATATTTCTCCCTTCAGTCCTGTTAACACTTGTTTTATATATGTAGGGGCTCTGGTATTTGGTGGATACATAATTGTTATAGCTTCTTGGCAAATTGTTCCTTTTATTTTTATATGATATCTTTGTTTGTCTTTTGTGACAGTTTTTAACTTAAAGTTCACTATGTTCAATATAAGTATTAACCACCCCTGCTTCTTTTTGGTTATATTTGCATGAAATATATTTTTCCATCTTTTTACTTCCAACTTCCAACTTATGTGTGTCCTGAAATCTAAAGTGAGTCTCTTATAGACAGCATAGTGTTGTATCTTGGGGTTTGTTTTTCTTTTTTAATTCCTCCAGTCCCTCTATGTCTTTTAATTGAAAATTTTAATCCATTTACATTTAAAGTAATTATTAATAGGGAAGGACTTTTGCCACTTTGTTAATTATATTCTATCTACTACTGTAGTTCTTTCATCTCTCTCTTCTTTGCTGCCTTCTTTTGTATTTTGATTTTTTTTGGGGGGGTAATGATATGCTTTGAATACTTTCTTTTTCTTTTATGTATCTTCTCTGTGTATTTTCCTTGTGATTACAATGTAGCTTACATGCAATCCCTTATAATTATAATAACCTATTTTAAGTTGATAACAATTTCAATTGATACAATTCTACAATTTTGCTTTTCAGACACATTTTGTATTATTGATGTCAGAATTTAAATTTTTTTACATTGTGTATCCACTAACATATTTTTATAGTTACAGTTATTTTTAATACTTTTCTCTTTCATCTTTTATGCTAGAATTCTAAGTGACTTGCACATCGCCATTACAGTGCTCCAGTGTTCTATATTTGTCTATATTTACCAAGCTTTCATATGCTTTAATGCTACTCTTTAGCATTATTTTATTTCAGCTTAAAGAACTCCCTTTAACATTTCTTGTAAGGCAGGTCTACTGATGATAAACTCAGCTTTTGCTTGTCTGGGAAAGTCTTTACCTCTTATTCATATTTGAAGAACAGTTTTGTTAGTTTCTATTTTCTCTGTTGGCAGTTACTTTCAGTACTTTGGAAACAACACTCCTTTCTGGCTTTCAAGGTTCCTGCTGACAAATCTGCTGCTAGTGTCAAGTGGATGAGGGTTCCTCTGTATTTCACAAACCACTTTTCTCTTGCTGCTTTTAAATTCTCTTTTTGTCTGATTTTTCACAATTTGATTGTAATATTTCTCTCTGTGGATTTATTTAGACTCAACTCTTTTTGAGATCCATTGGGATTTATGGACCTGAATGCCTATTTCCTTACCCAGATTGGGAAGGTCTGGCATTATTTCATTGAACGAACTTTCTGTTCTTTCTCCCTCTCTCATCTTTCTGGGACTCCTATAATGGGTACATTGACCTGACTTGTATAGCCCCATTGTCCCTCAAGCTTTATTCACCCTTTTTCATTCTTTTTCCTTGTTCCTGTGACTGGATGATTTCAAAAAGTTTGTTTTCAAGTTCACTGATTGTTTTTTCCCTGCTTGATCTAATTTGTTTAATCTAATATCTAGTGAATTCTTCAGTTCAATTTATTGTATTCTTCATCTCCAAGATTTCTATTTGGTTCTTTTTAATATTTCGCATATCTTTTTTGAAATTCTAATTTTGTTTATACATTTATCACTTGGATTCTTTATGACAGTTATTTTCAATTCTCTAGCAGGTAATTCATATATCCCCAGTTCATTAGGTCAGTTCTGGAGCTTTATCTTGTTCTTGCTTTGGAGAATGTTTCCTTGTTTCTTTATTTTCCTACACTTTTTGTGTTGATATCTGCTGATTAAAAAAATGTCACCTTTGCCAGTCTTCATAGACAGACCTCATGTAGGAGAAGACCCTTACTAATGAGTCTGGTCACAGATTCTGGAGGCTTCTTAAGCCTTCTCTGCCTCTGCATCCTCTGTGGACTTGTGTTTGTAAATTCTCAGTTATAGGGATTTTCCAGTTTCCTTTTTTTCCCCCAGGAGTTCATAATATCTTGCTCCCTCTGGTGTCTGTCTGCTATATAACGAATCTTCTGAAGCAGCGGCAAATCTCCAGCTTGTTGTTGCTGTTGTTGCTGTTGTTGTTCTTCTCAGTAGCCTCCAGACACCTACAGTATGCCAGGTCCCATCTACATTCTGGGACTTTCAAAAATAAAGCCAGACTCAGGGCTTTTCAGGGATGCCCCCGGAGAAGTCTGAATGTTAGTTGTTAGATTCGGTCTTCTCTTTCCTTCCCCAGGGGTGAGCCTGGGGCTATGGCCTTGCCCATGATATAGCTGAGTTGGTGCAGGGGCTCTGACAGGTGATTGCACATTGATGCAAATCTTCACCTTTGTTACTGTTATTCCTCAGGCATCTAAAATGCACTGGGCCCATCAGGACTCCAAGGCAGGCTAAACAACAGCCACTCTTTCAGTCAGCCTCCGGCCAAAGTTGGAACATTGGATACGTAATCCAACTCTTTCTCTCCCCAAGGAGAAGTTAGGATTTGAAGTTTTTTTCCTGTTCACTCTGCACTGACCTGGTGGGAGGGGTTAGGTGGGTGCTTAACATGTGAGTTTAAATCACTATCTTTGTTCTCAGTTTCTCAACCTGAGATCCTTTCCTATCAGTACCAGGGCAGTCTCCCCTAAATTCAGGATATTGGACAGAGTCCAGTCCATTTCTTTCTTTCCCAGGGAGAACTGGGTGTTTCCTTCCAATCACATGGTACTGAGGAGTGGAGGGGAATTATGGTGAGAAAGTGTCTCCAATTTTCCCACTCGCCTGTATGTGTCTAGTTTTATGCTCACCATACTCTTGAGAACTGACTGCCACTCTCATTAAAGGAATCAAAACATAAGCAAATTACAATTTCAAATGTACATTTGATTTGTGCCCCCTTCTCCCATGAACCTCCTCACTGAAGGCCCCAGGTTTCATCTAATATCAAAGTGAACTAATGCTATGAAATGCATACTGCTACATTTTTCATCTATGCTTAACAGAGGAGAAAATTCTGTTTTAAACAAGATAAATTTTGTTCCTAAACTGCAATAATATGTCTACAGCCATACCACTCTGAATGCGCCCGATCTTGTCTGGTCTAAACTGCAATAACAAGAAGGTTTAATGTAAATCAGACACTAAAATAATTTTACAATGTCTTGGAAACAGCCCAAGGCCATGGGTTGTTAAATAAGTTCTCCCTGGAAAATGGGGACGCCACCCTCTGCACGAACAATGTCTATTCCCTTGATAATGCTAAAAAATATCCACTGTAATGCATTTTAGTCTGATAAGAGTGAAAGTATGTTCATCTCTTTGAATTGTTTTTAATTGTGAGAAAGTTATCTTTAAGAAGTATCACTCAGGACTTTTTCTTTCCCAGTGCTTTATATCTTACTCTCTATTCTACTCCAAACAGACTAATTCACTTGTCATTCCAGCGTAGGACTTACCTGTCTTAACCTTTATGCATCTTCACACACTGTAAGATCTTTCATCTATGAGGACTTTATAACACTAGTATACAGTTGCTTGTGGACATATTTTACAAGTTTATTGTTTTCTTTTTCAAAAACATTTAATTATTTTGCCTTTTCTGTACAGAATTCAATTCAAACATTTCCGCCTGATTTTTTTTTACATTTTATTTATTTATTTATTTTGAGAGAGAGGAAAAAGGAAGGAGAAAGAAAAGGAGAGAAACATCAATGTGTAGGTTGCCTCTCGCATGCCCTCAACCAGGGACCTGACAACCCAGGTGCAGGCTGATGGGATTTTGAAACTGGCCTTTCTGTTTGCAGGCCTGCACTCAATCCACTAAGCCACACCAGTCAGGGCCAGCCTGATTTTCAAAAGCTTCTATAATTTGACCTCAACTCATTTTAAACAATGTAAACAAACCCTTAACACTTGAAATTCAAGTACTTTTCGTTTATTTCCCCAATTAAATTAAAACTAATTTGACACCAAATATGTGATAATGGCAGAAAGTACAATTTCACCTTCTTAGGGATTCTCGCTTAACACTCTTCTAGATCATCAAAGAACTTCAGGCTCATACACAGTCCCAAAAAAAGATCCTTTGAATATCTACTACTAAGTGGACAAGACACATGGGGTGTCAAACCACAGCTACTGGGGTTATCATATTCTTCCACCGAGAATGGCCACCAAATGCTGCTTTCTCTGTCTGAAATAAAGGCTGCATTGTCCTATTTCCTAACACAGGCTGACAGGGATTTTGAAGGTAAATGTTGCCTCTCTATTCCTCCATTTCTTCAAAGCCACACCTGATTCAAAGAGTTTCTTACTATATTTACCATTTTGCAGCCTAAGTATCCAATCTTCTTAGTTACAAGAGGACTGACCATTCTCCTCTGAGCCTAGCTACCCCAAAGACATGTTTAAGGTCTATCCATTAGGGCCCATAATCACTGAAGTTCCATTCAGGGGCAAAGAGCCATCACAACTGTTCAGTTGCTCTCTTTTTCAGCTCCCAACTCACCAAAATTCATTCTACTCCCTTCTCAAACTAAGGTTTTGATTGCCTCTGAAGGTGGGAGGCAGATCTTAGGGACAGGAATGTCCATTTTTGTTTTCCGGAGGTGACTTGTATGAGTCATGTGACAAGGGAAAGAAGAAAGACTCTTAGGTTTTCTCCTTTACAACACTAAATAGAAAGTCTCTGCCAATGCAGTAAGAAAAGAAAATGAAAAGCATACACATTTGAAAGGAGAAATAAAGCCAACTTTATTCACAGAGGATATAATTTTCTAAAACCAAAACCTCAAAAATAACCTCAAAAATATCCCTACTAAAACTAATAAGTAAAACTGCAAAGCCACAAGATACAAGATTATTTTTAAAGCAACTATATTTCTATTAACTAGCAACATTAGAAATTAAAATTTAAAATATAGTAATATTTATAAAACATCAGGAAACATAGAACATTTAAGGATAAATCTAACAAAGTATGTGAAACATTTAAGTGCTAAAAAATAAAAAATACTGATGAGAGAAATCAAAGAAGACTTAAATATAGAGATATATTCATGGACTAGAAGATCAATATTGGTAGACTGTTGATTCTCCTCGAATTAATTTATAGATTTAACACAATCTGAAAGAAATTTACCAACTGGATGCTACAATTTATATGGAAAAAGCAAAAGATCTAGAGTAAGTGAAACAAAGCTGAAGGACTCATACTACCAAAATGCAACACCATAATTCTAAGACTGTGTGATTTTGGTTCATTATAAATCATTCAAACACAATGGAAAGGCTAAAAATAGACCCACATATAGCTGATAGATATTTTTGACAAGCTTATCAATACAATTAAATGGAAAGAAGATAGCCTTTTCAACAAATAGTGCAGGGACAATTAAATATTCACATGTAAAAACAGTGATTTTTTACTCAATACATATACAAAAATTAACCCAAAATATAGACCTAAATGTAAAACCTAAAATGGTAAAATTTATGAAAGAAAAGAGGGAAAAAATTGTGAGCTTAGGTTAGGTGAAGATTTCTTACATAGAACTGCATTAAATTGCTGTGTTAAAAAGTAAAAATGAGAAAAGGATGAACTATCTAAATAAGTGATGCCAGAACAATTAGTTTTTGACATAGAGAAAATTGAACATCCATGTCAAGATATCAAATAGCAGCTTCATATGTAAATTTGGATCTCAGGTTTATAAAACAGGTTAAGTAAATATTTAATTTTGTGTCCTGGCTGGTGTGGTTCAGCGGATTGAGCACCAGCCTGCAAATCAAAGGGTCACTGGTTCAATTCCCAGTTGGGGCATATGCCTAGTTTGCAGGCCAGGTCCCCAGTAGGGGGCGCGTGAGAGGCAACCACACGTTTCCCTCTCCCTCTCCCTTCCCTTCTCTAAAAATAAATAAATAAATTTTTTAAAAAATAAATAAATATTTAATTTTGTGCCTGTGTATTATATTTAAGACCATAATTTGAGTAGGGAGTAGTAGCCATTGCTACTAGAAAGTTTTGGGTGAAAATGAAGAAGTAAACAACAAAGCTTTCTCCAATGGAAATTCATTTTTCAAAGCTTCACGCTGGACTAGAAAATGACGTGAAGCCCAGAGTTCTCATCCAGAGGAGTAGGAAGGCCCCATAACCAGGAGTGAATCCAGCATAGGACAAACCACATACAGTTTCATCTGAGCTCTCTCTTCTTTACATTTGGAGGCCCTGGAACTTCACTTAGATGGACATGAAATACTCAACTGTCACACAGTAGCTCATAAGGAAGATGATCAAGTTTAGAAATGTCAGATGGGAAATTATGAAAAAAAAAAAAGCACTCGCAATGTATCAAAATAAATATATCTGGACAGAGTTACCTAAGCTTAAGTAAGACCAAAACCAATGTCATAGAAATAATGCAAACATTTTGGACGGGGGAGAAAAATGGGGAAAAAGGGAGCATGACGATGTGATAAACCCAGTAAGAAAATGGAATCCAAGGGAACAGAATTTCCCATAGCAGTGTTACAATTATTTCACTCAACGAATATCTATAGAGCATTTGCTACATGTCAGTGTAAGTGCTCAAGGTTCAGTGATGAACAAAAAATAAAGGATGGATTCTGGAGTCAAACTGCCGAGGTTTGAATCCCAGCTCTGCTGTTTACCAGCTATGAGATCTTGGGTGAATTCTGTGGATGCTCTGTCCCTCATTTGTGCATCTACAATAAAGTACAGCTACCCAATATATTTGATCAGGAATAAACATCATGTACTTGCAAATAAAAAAACATGTATTAGTATTCCTTGTTATTGTATTATTGTTATTATATAAATTAGATCATTAACTAAAAAACAAAAGACAAGAACTCAAATAAAGATGATCCTAAAACAAAATGGACAAAAAAAATTTAGGCCAGCCCTGGACATGTGGCTCAGTTGATTGGAGAATCACCCATACACCAAAAGGTTGCAGGTTCAATCACCAGTCAGGGTGAGTGCAGGAGGCAACCAATTGATTTTTCTTTCTCCTCTCTCTCTCTCTCTCTCCATTCCTCACACTTTAAATCAATAAAAACAATCCTGAGTGACGAATAAATAAATGAATAAATAAATAAACAAATTTAGGCCAAGGACTTTCATTTGCAGATGCTGGAGTAGACAAACTTCTCCCTATTTTTCCTGCTAAGTACAATCAAAACCCCTGGACATTATATACAAGACAAACACAAGAAGACTCTGAAGATAGAGAAAAGAAGGTACACTGGGTAGGGATCTTAGAACCTGAGGAACAACATGGTGTTGAGTTCCCTGGGTTTCTTTTTGCTTCATATACCCAGACTTCAAGTTGAAGAGGCTAATAACACTTAAATGTCAAGAAGCACAGATAAAACAACAAGTGCCTGCTCTCTCTGGCCAAAGGACCAAGAAAGCAGCAGCCTAGCAAGACAAAACTTTTAGACAATAACCACTGTACTCAAGCCAAACACCACAGGGGAAAGAAAGGCCAACCCCACAAGCAAAGGTCAAGTAGGGAGTCTGCACTCTTAACCTCTCAAGGCTGTCACACAGAGTGCGAAAACTCTAGGGTGTCAGAAAGTCAAGTAGGCAGCCAGGACTTTCCCTGCCAGCTTGTAACAAGCCCCTCCTACCCACCATGTTAGTGAGGACAACATGGGGAGCCAGGTCTTCCAGCCCCACTGGGGAGTAACAGGGTACCCCTTTCCCACTAGAGTGGAGTCAGAGGAGGCCTAGTAGAGAGTCAGGATTCTCATGACTTCCCAGGGATAATGAGGTCAACTTCCCCCCATTGCAATGTGAGTGAGGTCCACATGGGGGCAGGAACTCCCACCCCAATCAGCAATAGTGAGGCTCCTCCTCAGTGTCAACAGAGGCTAAATAGAGAACCTGAACTCATAATTTCACTAGATGCTAATGAGGGGTACTGTCTTTTCTCCTCCCAGGGTAGTATTAAATAAAGATATCTGAAACAGAAGGTTTAAATAAAACCCAGAATCGCATACTGTAATATGAAAATGTTCAGGTTTCAGTTGAAAACCATTTATCATACCAAGAATGAGGAAGATCTCAAACTGAATGTTGGTTCACAAACTGGCCCCCTACAGTCCAGTAGTGTCCAACCTATAGCCACGAGCCACATGCAGCCCAGGATGGCTGTGAATGCAGCCCAACACAAAATTGTAAATTTACTTAAAACATTGAGATTTTTTTTGTGACTACATGTCACAATGTATTTAATGTGTGGCTGAAGACAACTCTTCTTCTTCCAGTGTTGCCCAGAGATACCAAAAGGTTGTACACCCATCCCGGGAGGGCAAGAAGAAACCCAATAAAAGACCATTCCACGTTGGTGGGTGGCAGATTTAATAAGCAAAGGAACTTACACACAAGACTTGTTTTTCATGGCCTCAAGACAAGTAGATCTCTGCACCGCTCCCTCTCAGAATCTTAAAAGTTTAGCTTTGATTGGTGTGGCTGGGTGGACTGGGCAAAGGGAAGCGTTGCCAGTTCATTCCCAATGGGGACACATTGCTGGGTTGCCAGAGGCTTCCCTAATTGGGGGTGTGCAAGAGGCAATTGATGTTTCTCTTGAACATCGATGTTTCTCTCCCTCTCCTTCTCCCTTCCTTTCCTTCTCTCTTCCTTTCTTTCTCTCTAAAAATAAATAATTTTTTTTAAGTTTACATTGGCGGCCTTAACTAGATTCAGTCACCTGTTTAGTCTAGGTGATCTCAAGAACATATTGCTCTGTCAAGGCAGCATTCTTGAAAACAGCTCCCACTGTGGTAATAGCAAGCAGTGCATACCTTCCAAGGACAGGGGAGGAAGGGAGCCTCCTACTGCCCTGGTCCAGCTCAAGTGTCAACAGTGATCATATCGTCTCAATTACCTCCTTCTACAGAGAATAAATACTCACAGTTAATATATACCAACACCAAGATAAAAAATATTAGAATTTTCTGATCAAGATTTTAAAACAGTAATTATACAAATATTTCAATGAATAAATACAAACATGCTTGATATAAGTAAAAAATATAAAGCCCTTCAGAATGTAAGTAAAAAGTCACAGCAAAGAAATAGAAGATATAAAGAAGAACCTAAGGGAAATTTTGAGCTGAAAAATAAACAAAACAAAACAAAAAAAGCTCAGTGGATTTTATTGAAAAATACAATAACAAACAAACAAAAACCCTGGGAGTGGTCAAGAGCAGAATGGAAGGGACAGAGGAAAGTATCACTGACTGAAAAAATTACCCAATCTGAAAAACAGAAAAAAAAAACCTAAACAGAACACAAAACATAATGTCAAGGACCTATGGAGATGTAACATAAGAGCTAACACTCATACAATGAAAGTCACAAACAGAGAGAAGACAAGGCCGAAAAACTACTCGAAAAAGTTAGTAACTGAAAAAAGTAGTCTCCCAAATTTATTAATAACAAATCTACAAAATGAAGAAGATGAGTGAATCCAAAACAGGATAAACTCAAAGAAATTCAGAAGATACATCATAATTACATGAAGAACTAAGACAAAGAAAAATTCTTGAAAGCAGCACTGAACCAGGGAAAAATAATACCTTACTGAAAGGGGGAAAAAAGAAATCAGTGAAATTGAAATTGAAAAACAATGAAGCAAAGAGCTGGTTCTTCGAAAAAAATCAATAAAAGTGACAAACTTCTAGCAAGGCTGATAAAGAAAGACAGAAGACATGAGTTACAAATATCAGAAATGAAACAGGAGATATCACTCTATATATATTAAATTGATAAAAGGAATACTATGAGAAACTTTACTCACATATATTTGATAAATTTAGTAGACTACATCCTCAAAAGACTAATACTGCCACCCAATATGAAACAGATGATTTGAAAAGCCCTCTACTAGTTGAAGAAATTGAATTTATAATTATAATTTATATGTGATTTTTAAATATTTAAAATTTCCTCCCAAAAAATAAATTTCCAAGCACAGATGTTTTTACTAAAAAATTCTCCCAATTAAAGAAAGAGTAACACCAATTCTACACAAAGTCTTCCAGAGAATAGATGAAGGAAGACTTCCCAACTTATTTGATGAAACAAGTATTATTCTGATACCAAAAAAAGATAGAGACAGTATAAAAAAATATCTGTTTAGATATTCAAATATACTTCTTTGAATATTTTGCCCATTTTTAAACTGGATTATTTTGTTTTTTTATTGTTGAGTTGTAATAGTTCTTTACATATTCTTGATACTAGATCCTCATCAGATATTCAGTTTGCAAAATGTCATTTCACTTTCTGGATGTTGTCTTCATGTACAAAACTTTTAATTTTTACAAAGTCCAGTTTATTTATTCTTCCTTTTTGCTAGTGCTTTTCACGTCACAGCTAAAAAAAACCATTGGCTATTCAAAACTCATACTGGTTTACTCCTCTATTTCCTTGTAAAAATGTTAGCTCCTAGGCTTAGGTCTTTGATCCATTTTGAGTTCATTTTTATATATGGCGATAAGGGTCCAACTTCATTCTTAGACAGCATCTTGTCCTAGCAGCAGTTGTTGAAGAAACTATTTTTTCCTCATTGAATGGTCTTGGCACTTTTGTCAAAAATCAATTGACAATGGATATAAGGGTTTATTTCTGGACTTAAAATTTTATCCCATTGACCTATAGGTCTATCTTTACGCCAGTACCAAATCGCAGCCTTATAGTGTGTTTTGAAGTCAGAAAATTAATTCCTCCAACTTTATTATTCTTTTTCAAGATTATTTTGTCTATTTGGGAACCCTTGCATTTCCATATGAATTTTAGCATCAAGTTGTCCATTATAAAAAAAGACATTTGGCATTCTCATAAAGATTACATTGAATGTGCTGATCAATTTGGGCAACATTGGATAGAAATGCATGATAAAAACATAAATCCAAAAGTAGGAGACAAATGTACTATAATTCTAATTTGAAGTCTAGTTATTTTTAAACTGGACAATGCAATGTCCAGTGTTACCCAAAAACAGGCTTAAAAAGTACACATACAATGAGATTTGCTGTCTTGTTTTGCTTCTTACAATGAGTGATGATGAACAGGCAGTTGTAAGGTGTGCAATAAAGGAGAGAGGGGAAGTGTCAGGACCAGGAAAGGGGGCAGCAGAATATATCCTGAGTAATCTCACTACCTCTCTGTATGCATGAATGTCCCAGGGCTAAGTGGACACCAAAGTGACCAGGCCTTGGCAATTTTGCTGGTGCACCACAAAGAAAGCTGACTTCCCTGGGAGGGCGCCTCTGCAGGGAGGCTGTGGTTCACTGCCCAGGGCTGGGATTGAGGGAAGTGGATGTGAATAAATCCAGCACAAGTCAACTTCCACTCAAGGAAGGAGGATGTGTGGCAGCCCCACATTGCCCTCCAAGGCCCTCACATGTAACCCACAAAAAAGCCAGACCCTGTCACACAGTGAGAGGGTGCGCAAGACTTCACAAAATATATATAGGGGCTTTTAAGCCAGTAAACGACTCCCAGAGCAGCGCCAGAGAGAGAACAGCAATGGCCAGGTAAGTAAAAAGACATTTTTCGCTTTCTGGCTCCTTCCCCTAACCCCCAACACAGACACAGCAGGAGCCGGACTTAAAGGAGGAGGGAAGAGGGGATATCAGTAAGACAAGCAGTGTTCCTCCTCCTCCAGTAGATAGTGTCCCTGCTTTCAAGACTTTAGGGAGGAGAATGGAAGGCACAAGATTTAAACTAAGATTAATGCTTTACAGTAAACTGACATTTTACATTCTTCGTTTTCAAAATAAATGAGTTCAATTTTAACAACTAAAAGTAACTAGAAGATAATAAACCCTTCCTAAGAGTTCATTAAAAAGAAAGACAGGAAAATTTAACAGAGCATAGTTAAAGCCATACTTAGAGAGAAAGACAAAACCATTTTGTGTTTATCTCCCAGGGACTGGTCACTAAATTTACTCTGCAGTCTCAGGCTGGACAGAAGCTCTCCCTTGGCACAAAAACACACTCACCCAGAGATACCAGGTTAGAGGAACACAAAGTTCCTCCTAATACCACCACTTATCTGGGCACTGCACAAATATTTCTTCTAATCCTTGCAATGACTCTGCAGGTACTTATTATCACCCACAACTTTATAGATGAGGCAACAGACGTTTTGAGTGGTTCGGCAAGGACCCCAAAGTCTTAGAGTCAACTATTGCTCTCTTCGGAGCCGGAGCCCAGGTTCATCTGCGTGGCCCATGCCTGACTCCCTTCTCTCCTCTCCCCTCCCCCCACGTGCACAGTATGCTGCTTTCAGTAACTTTACCCTGGGCATCTCAGGAAGCCTCTCTGAAACTCTTCTGGCCGTTGCCCCCACTGTGCCTGAAACAGGGTCTCCTGTGGCTTTCCCTGCTTCTGGCGGCCTTTTTTGCCCACTTTCACGAAGGCTTTCAAACCCTCCTCTCCGGCAATGTTTCTTCCCACGGTTCACACTGAGTTTTCTGCCTTCAAATCTGCCATAACCCAAGACCCTGAATCCAGTATGTTTGATGTGATAATGGAGAGGGGCAGAGGAAACACTTCTCCAG
This sequence comes from Pteronotus mesoamericanus, assembly GCF_021234165.1. NCBI lineage: Eukaryota > Metazoa > Chordata > Mammalia > Chiroptera > Mormoopidae > Pteronotus > Pteronotus mesoamericanus. The sequence continues at coordinate 79,697,417 of NW_026555321.1, read as the reverse complement.
AAACCCCTGAAGCTGAAAAACAGCCTGGAGTTCAGCCTGAGGGAGGAAGTGGGGCGGATCAACTAGAAAGGATGTTGACCCCCACAGGTCAGACCAGAGGAGGGGCCCTCTGGTCAGAGGGAAGTGAAAACAGGGAGTGCCTGGAAGAGATTGTTCGTGCTTTAAACCCGGGCCAAACTAAATGAGCGAGAGAGGGTGTGCGGGACCTCACTATATATAGCCGGGCCTAGAGAGTCCCTCGGGGGAAAGAGTCCATCTGCCCCAAATAATCTCAGGACCTATTGGTTGGCAGCCCACCCAATGATACAGCCGGAGGACTACGGAGCGGCACGGGGCGGGGGCGGGGGCGGGGGTGGATGCAAGCCCCGAGAACTTCATTTACCCCTTTTGGGACTCTCCTGAGTGGTGTTAGTGGAACAGGATGTAGAGCCCACTTGGGAAGAGGAAGGCCTCCCTTCCGTTGCAAACGTGGACGTCTCAGCTGTTACTAATGAACCAAGAGAGACTGACTCCTGCCTTCCCACAAGCGTTTGGCCGCGGACCGCCGATGGTGTGAGGATGCTCCTCTGTCCACGGATTGTGCAACGAGGCTTTTCTCTCTGGAGGTCTTTCCGCGGCTCTGTCTCTCTCTGCAGGGGGCGCACCTTGCTGGGTCTCTATAGCTATACTTTTGGAGGAGTCATATCTGGACAAGGAGGATTCTAAGTGGACTACAGTACCCACGTCTCCATGTCCATGTGCAGCTTCCACCCCTTACCCATAAGGGAATTTGAAGAAGCCTTCCACGTTAGGGAATTTAAGTTAAACTACCTTGGTTCTGATAGTGCCCTTCTTGACTCTTGTGTTGTACTTTTGCTTTATGGATGAGGAGCCTAGTCAGTATTGCTCAATAGAGGATAAACGGAGCTCTCTGGGATCTCAGGGAAGAGACAGGAGGGTCAAGTGTAGGAAGTCGAGCCCCATCCAAGCTGAGCACAACTCTAGTGATAAGTGAATGGGCCTTTGTCTCAAGGTATCAGTTTAAGCTGATTGGAGGAAAAAAATGTTTTCTTAATAATGGTTTTTAAAGCTTAGCTTCTACCAAATAAGAGCAACTAATTCAAAAAGGAAGTTCTCAGGCACAGAGCATTGCTAATAACACTTATCTGTAAACCCTACCATTGATTACAAATTGATAAGAGACACTCTTCCTGGGCTTTGAGCTGCTGATAAAGACAACAGAATTTCCAGATTCTAGAACTTTTATCCCTAAACTAAGAAAATCCATCTCCAGGTCTGTAGAAGGATCATAAAACTTCTTTTCAACACTAAGAATTTCTGCCACTTCTTCCTCAACATTTTCCATTCTGAGTGGCATTTTCCTGTTTCACCTGTGCTGTATTTTTTGGCATGCCCCTTGCTCTTGTTTTGACTTCCTTCTCCTCTGTCTCCTAACTGATTTGAATAAATCCACTCCCACTAATGGACTGTCTCATAAAATATACCCAGACAGCTTTGCAGTCTTCTTTCCCTCCCTTCGGCCACCGTGGGGGTTTCAGTATCCACATGGGCAATCCATCCCATGTACCCTGGCTGCACAACTCTAGGGACCTTCACCTTCACCCCCTTCAGTCACCCCACCCCACCCCACCCACACTTGTACATTGTCATCACCCTGACCGACTTCATCTCTGAAATCCCCTGATGCATTCTCTTTTCATCCCAGTTTCTCCCCGCAGTTTTTGTCAAGCCTAACACCTCTCTCCAGACATCATTTTCTCCATACACACATCTCCATTAAACACTTGAGCCAAAATCTCACTAACCTTCCCTATCCCTTTTGTCTGTCTTCCCCAATGCTCCTAAAGCCCAGCTTTGGAAGAATGCTATAGTCCCATTTTTCTATTTTGAAATGGGAGCTGCTGATCATGCAGCACCCTGATGATCAAAAGCAGTCTCTAAAATCCAAGTTCACCTGGCCTTGAACACTGCACTGAGGGTTCTCTGCCTGAAGATGAACTTCTCAAGCCCTAGACTCCACCAGTCCCTACACCCACTACCATCCTCTCTCAGATCACGTCTCCACCCTGATTCTACAAAGAAAACAGAGGTAGCCTCCCTTAGTTTCCTCACCCTCTCACCTTCATCTCCGCCAACCTCAGGTCAGAAAGAAATACCTTCCCCATCCCCACCTGCTTTCCCCATTCAGCTCTTTGCTTCTCCTTCAAGACCTCCGAGAAGTGTCAGCACTTCTCTGGGGCCTTCTGGATCCATAGTAGGCACTCAATAAATGGCAGCTAGTATTATCTTTGTCCCATGCCCCTCACACAGAATCCATCACTTTGCTTTCTGCCAGATAATACTTTTTGTGCTTTACTGCACTGACCACACATTAATGATTATTTATTTGTGTACTGTTCCTTTATATGAAACCACAACCTCCCTGAGAACAGGAATCATGCCTTATATATCTTTGGAAGCAATATAATGTCTGGCATACAATAGATGCTCAATAAACATTTGATTAGATAACTACATAAATAACTGACTTCTCAGTTCTCAATAACTGTGAAATCAATATATCCATCTATTTAATGGCTGCATTTCAAATCACCTCAAGAGACCAATCGCCCTGACTGCAACCCAAACCAATTAAGTCAGAATCTTTTAGTGAGAGACCAGGACTCAGGCTTCCCTGCCTGCTCCCCCACCGCCCCCCCCAACTGATTGTAATGTGCAGCTTATTTTGAGAATCACCACCTTATAGAAGGTAATGAGACTCAGAAGACTCAAAAGGTATCTAACTCTAATATGTTGTATTACAGGAAATGCCTGACTGTAATCTAATAAGAGAGATAAGCAAACAAGAAATAGACTCATGAAACATTAACCAGTAATGAAGTTGGGGTGAGATCAATGGAGAAGCCCAGTTAGAGGGCACTGGGAGCAATGGCTTCTGGTACTGGGGCTATGCCAGCTCAAGTCCATCAGGTTCTCAGCTTTGGAGATCCAGATACCCACTCTTAATCTCTCTGGCTCCCCTCTCAGCCAGCATCAAAATTTGGTTTTGACTATGGTTCTAACTGGAGCATTTACAGGACTTCAGAGAAAAGTAAGATAATTAAGACAAGTTGGGAGGCGAGGTCAGGCTGTGGGTGAAAAGCAGGACACACATGGCTAGCAGGCAAAAATGACCCCCAAACTGCTCTTCTGAAATTACTCTATAGTGTTCGTTCCTGTCCTTGGGATGTTTTAGGCCAAGAATGGTGCCTAAGAACTCAGTGTCAATAAGGAATTTACAGTCTGACACTCAGAGTGTGGTCTGTCAACCTCATCTGGGAATTTGTTAGAAATGCAGAATCTTGGCCCTACTCAGGCAAAATTTTTATTTTAGCAAGATCCCCCATATTATTCATATGCACATTCAAGTTCAAGAAGTACCATTCTAGACCGGAATCTGAAGCAGCTGTCCTAAGGCGGCCTAAGATTTAGTCTTTCTAACAAGCTGCTGGTCCCAGGATACCCCACATTTGTTATTTCCCTCTGACAACCAATGGAATTAGCAATCACGTCTACAGCCTGCTCTATCTCTGGTTATCTGTTATGAATCCCTGTTTCAAGTAAGAAGAAAATCAGTTCAAAGGGGTGTGAACAGCAAATGACTTACGTTCTGCTCATATAACTGAAGAGTTCAGACGTATGGCTCACTCCCCAGGAACCTTGATTCACAGGCTCAGTTACTGTCACCTGGATTCAGGTACTCTCCTGTCCCTGCTCTACCTCACACAATGATGATTTCATGCCCATGCTCCACTTGGTAGCCTCTAGGACCTCCCTCTCATGAGCAAAATTTCTGAGGTTGAGAAGAGCAGCAGCTAAGATTCCTTCCTACTTTATCACAGTTCAGTCATATAGCAGTCAGCTCTATTCAATTAAGTCTGAAGTGCTCTGCTGAACTTCCACCTAAGCTGTTTATGGGAAAGCCTGAACTTCTTCTCCCCCAGTAGGTGCACTCTCTACCTTCTTCCCCACAGCAGCATCCACAGGCTCCCTGTCCTCCAGTTTTGTGGTTAGGTTTGGCCTATGGGAGGGGCTATCAGAAAGTCAGAGGAGCAAGAGGATTTTTTTCCAGAATCTATTTTGTGGCCCCATTTTCCAGGGCCACACTTGGTAGGCGCTTAATTCTGTTTCTCAAGCCATAGACCCCAGCTGACAGGATCCCTAAAGCTACTATTACCCTGGATTCCAGTAACTGCCTCTCCCAATTCCCAATCATGGCGGATGCTGTGAGCTACTGCCTGACTTAGGATGCCTCCAGTCCCTCCTCATATTCCCTTGTGTAAAGGTCTGTGTATCCCTTGATCTTTCTTCATTCACCCACTTTAAATATAGCATGTTTCCTGTGGGACACTGACAGATACATCTCATTTAATTTTGCACAAGCTTTATTTTAAATGAGCCTTATTACAAATTTCAAAGATGTCAATAACAGAGAACTTTAGAAATAGTAATCTGAAATCTAAAACAGACAATAAATGTTAAATATTTAAAACTAGCTGTAATGAGATACTTTTTGATTTTAAAAAAAGTGCTCTATTGCAGTTCATTCATTTTTCACTTTATAAAAACAAACTTTAAAATAGCACATATAAAAATGAAAAAAATGGACTTTACATATACTTAAGCAGAGAATATTTTTGCATTGCCTTCTTTGAGATGTTAACAATGTTAGCAGTTGTTCTTACTGGAATGAATGTTCATGCTGAGAAAGATAAGAAAGCATCATTTATTTTGACTGTTGTGGTAACATGAGTACATGGTAAACTGGCTACGTAACTCAGGACAGAGCCCGAGGGTTCAAGCCAGCACCGCCACTGAGCTGTCCCGAGAACGCAGCTGGCTCGGTCCGTGCGGTCCAGGAGAGGGCAGCGCCTCAGTACGTGAGCAGAGCACTGCGGGGCACCAGGAGTTCCGGCACTGCGGGGTCCCCGAGCTGGGGGCCAGCGCAGGTGTCTGGAGCCGGCTGGTGGCTCTGGTGGGCGGCTCCGGGTGCCCCGTGTAGTCAGAGGGGTGGGTGTAGGGACCGGCTGCCCGACAGTCCCCAGGCAGCGACGCGAAGGCAGGCAGGCTCCACACGGTCCGGGGGACTCGTCGGGCGTGAGCACGGGTAGCGGTCGAGTGCATGCCTGCGCGCCCAGGGCCTGATAGTCGCGGTAGTGGCCTCTCCCTTGCAGGGACAGCAGTGGCAGGCCTGCAGCGAAGTCCTAGTCCGAAAAGGCGCATGCCCAGGCCGTCCACGGCCAAGCGGCGGCCTGGGGCTTGGGATAGGGAAGTGGGAGGGGCTGGAGCGCTCCCGCTCATCGCTCAGGTCTTGCGAGGGCCCAGCGCAGCGCCACCTCCCCCAGGAAGACCGCCCTGCCGGTGCCCGCCTAGCTAAGGATCAGGAGCTTTCCAGCTCTCAGGGCTTGGACATCGCTCAAACCCGCCGGAAGCCCGCAAAGCGACACCCCACACATTTTCATGTCAAAATCAAGACTAGTGGAGGTTAATACTAAGCATTGTGCCAGAATAGGAACACCAGGGACCCCATCAGCTAATGATTATCGGGCAGATGTCACTACTTCGACCGAATCAATTTCTTGTGACATAGGGTCTGGAAGTGCCAAGGAGGCATCCTGGCAGGCCAACACCTGCCTGGGTAAAGTGGACAACTTAGGGACAGTCTCCGGGAGAGGGTACCGCTTGCGGAGTTTTCTATCTGCTGCTGGGCTGCAAGCACCCCGAGATACGGTACAAAAGAACTGGTCTTGTAAATGATAGCACCTCGGATGTGCACAGCTTCTGACCCTCATTTTCTCGGGTGAAAAAAAGAAGTGCTCCCCACTGAGTCACCTGTATTTTAAGTGCAGTACTCTGTTCATGTGCACAAACCCAGTTTTTTACGTGAGTCTTAGGACTCTTAACTGTACCTGAAAATATTAAGTCAAGAAAAAAAAAACTTCCATTGGGTCGGAAATGGGACAAGTAGGACTGACCCCACGGAAGAGTGGAGGAAACCACCAAGATGGTAAATAGAGGTTCATCTCCTAAGAATACAAGAGCGCCAAATATATACTGTTAACTGAAAATACAAGCTGCAGAATAGCAGGGAAAATGTGATCCCACTGTTGGGAGTAGGGAAGAGAGAACATACTCCGTGTCTTTATGATTGTAGATGCAGAGAAAATGCGTTCAAGGGAAAACAGGATTTGAAAGCAGCTACTAGCTCTAAAGTGCAGGCTGGGGGAGGGACAGGGGAGGATAACTTAGCTTTCCCTTACAGTGCTGCTTAAATTTTTATGGAAAAAATAAGAAATTTAAAAATGTAATTAAGCTACTTATGAAGACAAATGGTATTATATTGGTAAGACGTAAATAAAGTCTGACCATTTTATTCCTTCTTTAAACAAACAAAAAACAAACTCCCTCAACTTTAAAACACTGGAAGAGTAAGAAACTTGAACTCTTCACAACCAAAGGTCACCATCTCCTGCTTTTCTAACACAAACTTTACCATCAAAGGCGGGGAGAGAGAGAGAGAGAACGCGCGCGAGCGCGCTCAAGAGTGCAGTCCGTCTCGCTGAAAATTCTAAAGCGGTGCACTTTTTTTCTGAGTGATGCTGTTGAGTGCATTTCCAGCCCCATTAATGGCGAACAGTTTCTCTGTAGTAGGTCACTTGATTTCTTACCTTAGAAATGAAGGAGAAATCAACTCTTCTTTAAAACTTGGAGTAAGAACATTTCCGAGTTTTCGCTTTTAGAGAGCCTTGCCTGATTAGACAATACCTTTCAAAGCCTTTCCCAAGGCTTTAAAATGTCGTGTTCTTTATTATTTGTACCTGAAGACGGTTAACAATTTAGCTTTGAACCTTTTAAATTTCATCTCCCGCCCCCAAGACAATGTTGCAGCTGCAGCGCAGTGTTTCCCGGAGATGAAACTCCCTACCCGCGAGTTCTTCGAGGAGACTCACCCGCCGAGGCGGACTTTGGCGGCGTCCGGCGTCTCACCTGGAGAAGCCCTCTCCTCTCACATCCCCCTGGGTTCCCTGCGCCTCCGCCACCCCGCCTTGCCCGCCGCCTTCCGTCTCTACCCGCCCGGGGTGCAGCTCCGCGTCCCGCGAGGAACCCCCACACCGACGGCCGGCGCTCCGCCTCAGCCACACCTCGAAGACGCGCAGTGCGAGGCTCGCCTTAGGCCCCGCCCGCGGCCCGGGCCGGCGCCCCGCCGCTCGCAGCCACCTTGCCCTTAGCCTTCACGTCCTCGAGGGGACTCGGCGACTCGGCCCAGGGGCAGGGGCCCAACTCGACCAATACTGCGGGCAGCGCGCTGCGGATATGGCTCCGGGCGTCTCCGGCGTACTCCGCATCTGGGGAGGGCGGGTGGGGAGCAAGGCAGGGAGATGCCCCGCGGGCTGCTCAAGTCTCTCCGGCCCGAACCCAGCGGCCGGCGTTCCTGGCCAGCCCCACCCCCCCGCAGAGCCCAGGGGCAGCGGGGACATTTCTACACCTACGTGGCCGGTAGAGAACCGCTGCTCCCGCCGCGCGGCCCCACTTGCGCAGCTGTGAGCTCAGGCTCGGAGCGCCGAGGCGCGCTGCCACTTGTTTCCTAGAGCCGAACCCATAAATTAGAGAGTTTAATTTACCCCTCGGCAGAAAATAATCTTCCAAAACCCAAATCCCCTCGCCTCCTCGGAGGAAAGTCAGACCCGGATGTCACGTTTGGACCTTCTGAAGTCTCCGAGCGGCGTGCAGACCCCTGAACGTGTTCGAAATGGAAGCCTTGCTCTCCAACCTTCGGGGTCCGATTCGTTCTGGGCCGCGGCTGGCGGCGCCGGGGGGCACCGGATGCCTCCGAGCAAGCCCACGGGGTCGCAGTCTTTTCGTGCTGGTTACCCGCTTGGCCGCGCTGCTGGCCGTGCTCTTCTCGATCCACGTGCAGCTTTTTTTTTTTTTTAACACCAAACGTAATATCTTTCACCTTCTAAGTTAAAAGCATTGCAAAGTATTGTTAAAATGTTCCTCTAAATTAATGGCAGTTGGAGTACGGGTTCCTGGTGAGGGGATCGCGGCTCTCCCGCTCGCAAATGTCCGAGGGAATTGCCACGGTCTTCCCCGGACCTAAAAGGGCCCCGGACTCAGAGTTGGGGGTACTTGGAAATAGACCACTGAGCTTAGTGTTTGCCCTTTACGTGATTTCATTTTTTTTTGTTTGTGTGAAGCCTTTAGGGATGCTACTTCTTTTTCCTAGTGGGTGTAAGAAATGACTGGATTTAAAATTTCAGCAACAGTAGTAAATAGTCCCTATTGTCTGGGATTGATTGAAATGCTGTAAAAATCTCTCTATATAACGAGTTCATCAGTATTCCATCTGCTCCCCCCACCCTTTGGGCGGTGGGGGAACGTATCAAAAAATAGCCACATTCACAGAATAGAGGAGTGTACCCTGGGAGGGATGGGAGCATCAACACCTGCACCTTCTCAGAGGGGAGTAGGCACGTCCAGACTTTACAACGGGTAAAGAAAAGAGGCGCTTAATTTTAGTACTTTAAAAGGTAATGGTAATCTGTAGAAGAAATGGAAATAAGAATTTAACTACAGTTCGGTAGATAGAGGAGCACAGGAAATACTTAGTTATTATGGCAAGAAGTCAATGTCTAAAACTGATAAACATAGAATTAGCCGCTCAGGAATATTAATTAATTAACCGCCAGAGAAAGAAAGTTGTTAATGTAGGTAACACCCAAAAGATCTTAAAAAATAAAAAGAAAGAACTGATTGATACAGGGAACTGGGCTGGAGATGCTGAGGACTGACTCTACCTACAACTGTTAGTTTATATTACAAGCTCGCCCGCAATGTTGCTTTTATTGTATGTGCATCGCTTAATTTTTAAATTACTTTTAAATGAATAAATAAAAACTATACACTTTCTATACCTACAATCTTTTTACTGAAACCACAAACTTGAATTTTTTATTTCTCTCTCCTGCAATTTCACTAAGCCCTTTTCAGTTTAATATTTTTGGTATGAGTGTGCACCTGCAATTCCTACTATTGTTTACAAATGTCCAAATTCATTTATTAAAACAAGCAGAAGAACCCACTACATAAGGAACAACAATAAAATTGTTCCTTCATTTCATAGATATCTCAGGCTGGTCCCCCACCCCCACCCCCGCCTTTATCCCATCTACTCTTGGCCTAAGGGAAATGACTTCTGAGGACTGAATGATTAAAAAACCTGAGTATCAAGTTTCAGTATTACTTGAAACTTCTGGAAGCTAGAAATGATTTCTTTCTTTCTTTTATATTGTTCAATTACAGCTGTCCCCATATTTTCCCCATTACTCTCCCCTGCTCTGTCCACCCCCTACGTCCCACATTCAGTCCTTCCCCACCCAATCCCTTATTTTTGTCCAAGGGTCCTTTATACACATTCCTTGGCTTGACCCTGCCCCTTCTTCCTCCCCACCCCATTATCCCCCTCTTTCCCTTCCCTCTAGTCACTGTCGGTTTGTTCTTTATTTCCTTGTCTCTGGTTCTATTTTGCTCAGTTGTTTCGTTGATTAAGTTACATTAGAAATAATATCTTAACTTGCAGTCCTCCCCCATTCCACTTTGTTTATTGGACCTCAAGAATTGAAACTCTGTTCACTCCTAAAACAAAACAAAATAAAGCAAAACAAAACAAAACAAAAAAAACATGAAAATATGATTCAGGACTTGAGAAACTAAGATTGGTGTGAAAAAGGGCTGGACTCAAAAGATAATATTAGCAGAATTGATATCAGATTTAGTGTCTCCCAGTTAACTGCCCCTATATAAAAACCTTCAGATTTTCATATAAAAGGGGATTTCATGTGGATTGAGGCATTTTATACGAAGCTCTTCTTTAAGTTACAATTATTTCTAGTCTCATTTCATAATAAAAAAAAAAGTGAGCTGTCCAAAGCATAGAGTAAAACACAGATGATCTATGTTTCCTGTTTTATGAACAATCTTACAAGGCTGTAAAATTCTCAGTTAACTAATCAAAGTACCTGGGGAAGCCAGTTATGGTTGTTTTCTCTTTCCCAATGGAATAATGAAATTAAATCTCCCAAGTCTGCTGGGATACACAGAGATACGTGAAACTGAAGGGGAGAGAGAGAGGAGAGCATTTTCTGCAGTGCTGAAGCAAACCTTTAAACACGGTTTCATCTCATTTAATTCCTACAACCATACAGTGAGAGAGTCAGGGCTTTTATCATTATCCCTACTTTTTACAGAGAAGCAGACTGTTTAGAAAAAGAAGAGTGATTTCCCCAAACTCACAAAGCTAAATTGCTGAGCCGGATGAACTTCTGATTCAAAATGCAGTGACTTTTCTTCTTTTGGAACAGTGCCACTGTGGCCGTTATTCAGCCATTTTTTACTCTTTACTCTAATTCTTTTGCTAAGTTTGATGTTCTGACTCATTATTCAAAAGGAGTAATAGTCACTGGCCACCGTCTCAAACAGAAGAGAGGCAAAGCAGGAAATTCGGATTCCTTTTATTCCTTTAGGAATTACTGATAGAAAAATGAGGTACCAAAAACCAAACAACTTACTCAAATCAATTTTCTGAGCACTTTTATCAGGTTCCTGGTCAGGTGATACAAAGTAAAAACAGACCCTTGTAGAATCAGTTTTCTGTCACCAGAGGAATCAGGCAGACATATAAACCAATTTATGCAAGCTTGCCTGGATTCTTGTCTCTGCCTAACAACAGATCAGGTATATGGGAGGGCACGGATTCCCAGCCAAGTGGGCGTTGGCCATGATCTTGTGGGGGGAAAAAAACTGGGTCAACAACACATCTACTGCCATTTATTTATGTTTATCAGTCTCTGCATAGAGTGTGACTTCACAAATCACCTTTCTGAGCAACAGTAGTATTGAAAATATCTGTTATGAATTTGTCAAAGTGTTTAAAACTTTGGCTAAAGTGGAAACAAAATCCTCAAAGCTAAAATATTTTCAGTAAGAAGAAGATTAAAGAAAAATTTTTTTGAATTCAGCCAAATTGTTGTTTGGACCCAAGCTACCGAGAGAGTTGACACTCAGGAACGTTACCATTTTCACAGCAACAACTTATTTAACACTCCCTGTAGGCTAGTGCTAAGAAACTTTATAGTGTACTAAGGAATACTGTTTTACTATTTAAATATTATTTTATACCATGCTAAGCATTTTTAACATCCAGTATTTTGAATTAAGCTGGGAGAATTGCCAGTGTTTAGGGTTCTGCAAGTGTGTGAGGGGGGTGATGCAAATTGAACTGTTGATTCACATAAAGTTGCCTAATAATGCAGAAGAAAACACAGTCATTTTCTCACCAGAAGGAATATAGGGATAGGAGAATAAATGCTACCTGAAGAAAGCTCGATTGCCCCCTGGCTTATCATGTCGAGGAACAGGAACCTAACTTTCCTTTCCTATTACAGATGGAGGTGGGTAAGGACAAAATACCAGATGAATATTCTGGATTCACAAGGGAGCATCTTATAAGCTAGAAGACTAAATCTATGCTGAAATAATGGGTGTAAAAATCTCTCCCCCTGTCCAGAACTGTCAAAACAAATCAAAGGAGAAAGGGGGATGAAAGGGAATGTTGAACACCTACAATGTGACAGTCATAGTTCTGAAAATTCGAAATGAAATGGACATTTTAAAATGTTAGAGGGAGAGTATCTATTTTGGTTCATAGTATCCCAACCCATTTTCTCTGAATTTTTTTTTGCTTATATATGCTTTTCCTGATATAAGCACAAATTTAAAGAGGAAGCTGATGTGTTTTGTAGTGTGATTCAAATTAAAGGTACAGTAATATTCAGAGATAAAATAATAAGTCAAAGATACAGTGTCATTGTGATATACTCTCTTAGCAGCTTGTATAAGTAACTTACAAGTTTATTTGTAATTTATAAGATACATCCTGGTAGCTTTAATAGAGAAGTAGTCAGTGTCTCAATGAGAAGGAAAATACCCTCTTACTTACTGTTTTGGGTCCCTTAAAGGCTTGTAGACTTTGTGCTGGCATGGAGTAAGGATATCTCAGCCCTTAAAAGGGCTGGATTCCTACCTCCTGCCACACTACTAAAGTATATCTGAGATGCAGAGATTGTGGGAGGAGTAACATATCCTTTATGTATTTGTTTCCTAAATTAAACCATTTAAAAATGAGACAAGTTTAATATTTAAAAAGTCGCTGGCTTGTATCTGTGGTCACTTCATCTGAGACAGCTTGAGGAAAGAGGGCTCTATGCACTTGGCAATATCGCAGAGTCCGCTAACCTGAATCCAAGTTTTACATTCTGTCCTTCACTTTAAAACTATATTGGTGCCTCAGACAGGCCCCAAAGCCCTTTTCCATCAGTGCCCACATTCTTATACTTAAAAATAAAAGAGTGTTATTTAAGAACAACTTTTTCAATAAACTGTTGCTATACAGCAAAACACCCCAAAATTTAGGCTTACAACAACCATCTTTTTTTTTTCTTTTTTTTAATCTCTCCCACCTGTGAATTGCCTGTGCTCATCTGGGCATTTATTCTTCTGGCCCCTCCTGAGTTCCAATCAGATGGTGGCAGGTGAGCAGGCAACAGGTGGGAGGGGGTCAGCTGCCAGGAAGGCTGAGCCCTCTCCCTTTTCAAGGAGTCACAGGACATCTCCTCTGAGTAGTCTCTCCACACAGTCTCCGCACCTTGGAAACTGGACCTTTTGCCCAGTAGCTCAGGGCTCCCAAGGAGTAAAAGAAATGCAATCTGCCCAGCCTTCCTAAAGGTTGGGCCTGGAGCTGGCACAGCATCACTTCTACTGCATTCTGTTGGGTTAGAATACCAAGTCCAGCCCAGATTCAGTGTGGGAGGAGTTTATTCAAGGATGTAAATAAATACCCAAGGTATGGTTCATGGGGCCAACCTTGGAGACTACCTCCCATTACCATCACAACTGCACAAAGGAAAAGACCACATATTCCTCTTGGCAGTACATCACAGGTTTCCTTTACACTTGGAGAGAGTCATACTACTCCCCATATTCCTTAATTCCTCTCTGAGTCTCAAAAAGGGAGAACAGAGTAACATGAGAAAGTTGTTGAGCTATCCTTTTGTTTTTAAATATAGGAAAAATGCTTTGTGTTTTGATATTTTGGAGCCATGCTTCCCAACAAACCTTCACCATTGGGGCTTCTAAATCTGGGGACTTCAGATTCCTACAACCCTTGGATGAGTTACAAGGGGCCATGGATTGTTTAAAATTAATGAAATATTATATATGTGCATGCGTGCATGCTTCTGGGGAGGGTATTCCTAGCTTCCCTCAGATTATAAGATGAATTCAAATAAGCAAGACATCTAAGTGCTCAGAACTCAGTGAGAGCTGCCCTGGATTTTTACCCTCTGACATGCTGCTAAAGTATTTCAGAAGCAGAGATAAGGAGGAAAGCAATGTTGTCTTTTATATATTTGCTTCCAAGGTAGAACAAAAGCAAACACATTAGCTATTACCTGACATCACTTCTTCTAAGTCTGAGGAAAGAGAAGAAATGAACTGAATGCTTCTGACCCCCTTCCCCGAAAATTATTGGGAAGACTAATTTGTCCTCTACTGGGGTGAAAGGCATTGGGAATGCCTAAGTTTTTTACTCTTATCTTCCACTTGTACCTAGTGAGTACTTAAGAATGTAACTTAACAGGATTTTTTTTATTCTTCAGACTAAGTACCCTTTCTCTTCTCTTTCCCCTATTTACTTTGTTTAGAGGTAACAGCCAAGGGTAAAACTGAATCTCCTTGGGCCAACCAAGTATGTACTAAAATGCCCACTGGGATCTGAACTAGTGACTCAGCCTTGAACCAGAGCAAGTGAGGCCTCTTGGGACGTCCTGGGGTAGAAACTCAGGCTGGAAACAGAACCTGTCTGGGGTCAGAAAAAAAGAATGTGGAAAAAAGTAGAGCACTAGAGACCTTCCATCCCACAAAAATAGACTTTCCTTTCCTTCCTGAAACTTTCTTTCCTGAACATTCCTAGAATCTAAGAACGTTTTCTACAAAATATACACCCTACAATTTCTCAAGAGAATCTAGCCAACCATTTCAGCTGAGTATCCCTTTTTAACATAAATGTTTTAAGCTGTCCTCTTACTCCTTCCTTTTATCTATGGAAATATATCAGTATGGAAAATTATATAGTTTCTCACCACCAGGATCCAAGTTCTCCCAATGCCTACAGATAGACACTGGCACAAAGGGAAACAGTGAACAAATTTTGTTAGAATTTACAACACAAACTTTTTACCATATATGTGGCAGGTGAGGGCTCAGTGTCATCTTTCCACACTGGAGGATAACACCTAAGCTCACAGGATTGATCAGGCTTAACTCAGTACAAAATGGCATTGACAAATCACCTGACACGGGAAGTGCCCATTACAAGTCATCTGTTTCCATTCATGTCTCGGTCTGCACAGTGCAATGGAAAGAGGCACAGAGATTTGTGCTGTAGCGAATGGCAGGGCTGACCCCCTACTTCACAACCCTGTGACCCAGGTTCTCTCCTCGAATGGCCATTCCCTAGAATGGTGCCTTCGGGCTGTAGCTTTATTTGGATTTGTAAAGCACACTACATACAAGTCACCCCTGGATCTTTGCAAAGTTTATACTGCAGGCATCAAGAAATGCAGTCAGCTACCTATGCAGGTAACCTGTAGTACCAAAATATCCTAATGAAATTATAGCTGCTAAGGTCCATTGAAAGTTAAGGTTAAAATGCACATTTTATGCCTGTGAATCCCTGAAGTTTTCAACCCAGTAATACCACTTCCAAGGTATAGACATGGGAGGGTTATTAAAGGCAAGTGCATCGTTGAGGGGGACTATAAACACTATTGGTGAAATAGAGATGACAAAAGAAAAACCAAAAGCCTCTTTAAGGAGGTCTCAAGATTCAACCAACTAGAAAACCAAATTGCTTGACTGTTCTCTTCTGGTAGAAGAGATATAGTAAAATTGAATGCATTTAAAGTGTTAAGATTAACCTTTTTTTTTTTTATGGACTATGGTCCCTTGTAACAGGATTATTCATAAGAATTTTTTTCCTAGCAAAAACTATTACATCAGGTTTAGATATCCTAATGCTCATTGAAGTCACGTAGGTCTGCTATTATAAGAAAATGAGAAATTTACAGGAACTATGCGTTAAATGTCACCATTAAAATGTCTAATCCTATTAATACTTAACACCGGTCTCAAAAAATGGCGTTGTGACAGAGACACTAGCAAAGTGAAAAAATAAGATTCCAGAATTTATTTTATTTTTTTAAGATTGAAAAATCACATCCGAGAGAAAATTTCTTTGATCAATAAATTTTCAGAAAATGGAACAAATTGTTCTGGGACATTCAAAACTGGTAAACTTGAACTTGGAAACGGGTTTTTGACAGTGACGCTGTGGGAAACAAGTATCTGAACAAATCTTAAAACAAAACCTCACATTTTTCTCCTCCCAACTGTTCAAGTGGCAGACAAAATAAATTACCATAAATTATATGCCAAGACAACTTAAAAACAAAACAAAACAACATGAGGCTAAGGATTTCCTTAGCTTCTCCGGGAAGTGTGTAACACTGTGCTTCTGGCCTGCAGGCTGGGTTGAATTGGGAACCTGTCAAACATCAGGATAGTTGCAGTAATATACCGCAGAGCTGGCATCGGACACCACGGAAGAAATGGCCCCGTGGCTGTCAGGGAGATTCACACTCGAGTCATGTCCCTGGTAAGGGAGACCCATCTCGGGCTTGCACACGTAGTGCAGATACTGTTCAAATTCCGTGCGGTCCACCTCCCCGAGGAGCTCAGCGGGCTGGCTGGGGTCCGCGCCGTCACGGCAGGACAATGCCTCGGGAGGGGGCGACGGCTGCCCCGGGCCCGGCGGGTGCTGCTGCGGCTGCATCTGGAAGCTGCGCCCGCCACTAGCCGCGGGCGAGCCCATCGCGCCGTAGTACATGTGCAAGGCGCTGGGGGGCGCCAGGAGGCCCGACACTGCGGGGCCTGCGGGCTCGGGACCGAGCCTAGAGTGCATAGGGACGGTGGGCGGCTCCGGGGGCCCCGGGTAGTCAGAGGCCTGAGCGTAGCTGTAGGGCCCGGCAGCCGGACAGTCCCCGGGCAGCGGCGCGGCGAAGAAGGCCGGATCCGGATCCACACCGTCTAAGGGTGACGTGTCGGGCGTGGGTAGCGGGTAGCCGTCGAGCGGGGGCGCTCCCAGGCCCTGGCAGTCGCGGTAGTGGCCACCCATGTGCGGGGGCAGCAGCGGCGGGCCCGACGGGAAGCCCTGGTCGGGGAAAGGCAAGCCCAGGCCGTCCATGGCCACGCGGCCGCCCTCGGGGCCCAGCGCGGCCGCCTGCGGCTCCGCGAGGCCGTGCAGGAAGCCGCCCTCCACCCGCTTCAGCCTCTTCACCTGCTTTCGCCGCCGCGGCCGGTACTTGTAGTTGGGGTGGTCCTGCATGTGCTG
The DNA here is from genome assembly GCF_021234165.1 of Pteronotus mesoamericanus. Classification (NCBI taxonomy): domain Eukaryota; kingdom Metazoa; phylum Chordata; class Mammalia; order Chiroptera; family Mormoopidae; genus Pteronotus; species Pteronotus mesoamericanus. Next base: position 79,680,871 of record NW_026555321.1, on the reverse strand, counting down.
CACGCGCAGCCGCTCGGCTTCCTCCACGAAGGGCCTCTTCTCCGCCAGAGTCAGCGCTTTCCACGACTTGCCTGCATTGCCGTGGGAAGATGGAGAGGGGCGCGGGGCTTACTACCTGAGCTCTGGCTCCCAGGCCCTACCTTTCCCCTCCGACCTTGAATTGTGGGACTAGAAGGGGTAAGGGGTCAAGTTAAAAAGTGAAAGTATGGAGTTCCGGAGGCGGAGTGGAGTCCGACCACTTGGGGAACACAAGAGACCCAGGGTCTTTCAAGGGCATCACTCTTGCTTTTAGCCTCCTGGAAGAGGCTTTCCCGCTCACCCACTCCCGGCCATTCGAAGACCTAAAGAAGTCCCCTGCCCTGTAAAGGAGCAGGGGAACGGGCACCACCAACCCAACTCCGCGCCAGCAGTGCATTCGCCACCACTGAGATGCCCGGGAAGCTGCCTCCCCAGGGCCCCTGTACCCGTGCTCTCCATTACCCAAGTAATTCGGGCACCGATGACCGAGGCTAAAAAGCTTGTTTGGAGAATAGGGAGAGCGGGAAGCGGGAGAGTAACGGAGGGCCCCAAGGAAGGACTTGGCGGCAGCATACCCCTGGCCTTGGACGCAATACCTGTACCCTTTGAGGCTCAGGATAGCGGCTCCGTGATTCTTACTGCTGTGGGTCCCCAACTCGGACTCACCCAGCATCTTGCTCAGCTCGGCGTTGTGCAGGTCCGGGTTCTGCTGCGCGAGGCGCTTGCGCTCGTCCTTAGCCCACACCATAAAGGCGTTCATCGGCCGCCGAATGCGAGACTCGCCCTTGCCCCGTCCGGTGGCTCCGGCCGGAGCCCCGCTGCTCGCTGCCGCCTCGCCCTTCACCTTCATGTCCCCGAGGGGACTCAGCGACTCGGCCCAGGGGCAGGGGCCCAGCCCGGCCATCACCGCGGGCAGCGCGCTCCGGGTCTGGCTCTGGTCGTCACTGGCGTACCCCGCATCCGGGCTGCTCATGGCTCTCCAGACCTGCCCCGCGCCCCACAACCCTCGGCGAGACCCGCCGCCTCCCCCGACCTGGGGGGAGGGGGTGAGGAGCGAGGGAAGGAGATGCCAAACAGGTCGCTCGTTTGTCTCTTGGGACCGAACCCGCCACCCGCCTTCCAAGCCAGTCCCAGCCCACCGCGTAGCCAGCGCCCCCGCCGGCCCAGTGACACTGCGGACACCTCTGGGTCGCCGGGCCTTTTCTGCACCACTGCGGCCAATGGAGCAGCGGGGGCGGGCCAGGACAGAGTGGTTAGGCCCACGCCCAGCCCGCCATCCGAGTCCCCAGTCCAAGCTCTATCCCACGCCCGCCCTTTTCCCCTCCCCTGTCCCCGCACCCGAGGCTACATCAGCCCGAGCGAAAGCTTGGCTGGAGCCGGGCTCCGGATCGACGTCCTCTCTGACCCGGGAAGAATGACCCTTGAGAAGACTTCTGGAGTGACGGATAGAAGTAACTGGGTATGGTCGTTCGGACCAACACACTAAGCATCCACTCATTATTACAGGAGCTAAAAGGTGTTTCAGTTATGGGTGACCTAGTTTAGATCAAGGAAACCCACGGTGGTTCTTTAAATGTGTTTTTTTCGAATGCAATAGACACTGTTGATAATAAATAAAAGATTCTCACCTCCAAGGACTAAAATTGTTTGTTGTATTATATTCAAAATGTTATGTCAGAGGTAAATTCTATTTTATAAAACAAGGTTAAATATGGAATGACGTTCTGTAGCCAATAATCCGTCATCCTGAAGAATTTAAAGCCTTTGCGAATAACAAGAACTAACCCCTGAAAATTCATACATGAATGCATAGTAAACAAAATTTTCTCATATATGTTCAGTAAAATAGACAAAAACAGTTCTGAATTCTAAAATGTGATTAAAAACAGCAGCAATATTTATCTAAATGTCCATCTCTTAGAGCAGGAAAATAACCGTGGCTTTTAGGGACAGTTTAAGGTGGTTATCCTGGCAGATACCAGGGATTCCTATATGCTTCTTCAGACTGAAATGAAAATCTGAATGACTGTTAAACTTGTGCTTAAATCCGAGAAAACATTCATGCATTGTTCATAGAGCTGTCCAAACAGCAAGTTATCTTTATAACCCCCTGAGGTAAATATTTTATATTTTATAGGAGAGGAAACAGGTACAGAGAGCTTGAGGAACTTGCCAGAGGTCACAGCATTGAGGAATGGAGTCCCTCTCTGGTAGTATGCCTTCAGACTTGGAGCTTCTAATCATTAAGTTGTTGTGTTTGTGTATTTGTGTTGTTTTCTAAAGCAATGAAAGCATCATTTTTGCCTAAATAGATCATGTTACAAAGAAATCAATGCATCAAATCTCCAGAACAGATTTTCTTTGTTTCCTGTGAAGGGGTGATGAAAAACTAGGGCTTACATCCTGGATCTGGGGGGTAAATGTGGCAGATTTTTGTGTGATATTACAATGACAAAGTAATCTGTCAGGCCTGCTTATCAGTGGCATCCATAAAAATAAAGAAACAGAGCTCTGGAAATGGCTGGCCTTCAGTTTCTCTGATATTTCCATTTCTCCAAAGAACTATACACTTGTTTTCTTAAAACCGGCTTTAACTGTGTGAAGATCTGAAGCAGCAGCCAGGCTTCATTCAGGGGACAAACAGAGAAAGTGGTTCTAGTTTCTGAATCTCTCCTGTTCAGACAAGAAAAAAAACTTTAATCTGCTTAAGGAAATCTTAAGAGAGGTAATGGTGGCTTTGGATCAGTTGATCTTAAATATAACTGGTTAATTACTTTTCTTTTAAAGCTTTTTCCCTGAAAAAAAAAAAGGCTTGAAAATTAAGCATAATTGCATTGCAAATTGTTATATACAGAAACTATAGGAGTAGAGAGAACAAATTAATCCCCTAGTGCCTTGCTCCTTGATGTTTTCTTGGTGATCTTCTCTAACTGTTCTGGATAGTAATAAATGTCTTTTCAAGTATCTTAATGTAGAATTTTCTATTAGCAAAAACGTTTTTTATGAATAGGTATTTTCTTAGAATAAAGATCAAACACTAAACAAAAAAAAATGCCAATTCCAGAATCCATTTTATCTGTCTAATCTATTTGACTAGTTCCGTAAAAAAAAAAAAAAAAAAAAAAGTAAAATAGAAAACAATCTAGGTGTGAATCAAAGAAAATGTATATGCATGTATTTGCCCTTGTACACGTCTTCGTTCATCCTGGCATCTGTCTTCCCCACCCTGTTGCAGAGAAGTGCCAAGAGAGTTGAGAAACTGATGGGGAAGAAAACCTGGGGTCCCCATTTGCCCCATTTGCACTTGTTGCTGAAGAAACACTACTGATTTTTGTTGGGTAAGATTACCAAGAAATCAGGCGAGAGCACCGTATCCCTGCAGTTGGAGCATCAGGTTTTAACGCCCCTCCCCTTCTTATAACACTTTCCCGGGGAGTTATAAAGCAGAAATTTACTTACAGTTACCAGGAAGGAATTATGGTGCATTCCAAGACTAGTCCATTTTACATACCGTTACCTAGATCTAATTTATTCTAATGATCATTCATTCGTCAGATATCGGGCGGGGGGGGGGAATGTTGAGGGCTGCAGCCCCGCAGGGCAGTCCCAGTGTGTGGACTCTCATTTCAGCCTCTTTACTAAACACGGTGTTGGAAGTGGAGCTCAGGACGTTATCGGAGCCAGCCACAAATGCCACATGAAAAGCAGCAAACATCCGGAGTGGCTTCCTGCAAGCCTTGCTTTTCTCAACATGAGAGATTTACCGGGGGTGGGGGGGGGGGGTGGGGGTGGGGAAGGTAGAGGGTGATACAAGCAACTTTCGCGAGTAAAAACCTCGTAGGTCCGATCGCGTTGCGGGCCGGATTAGCAGTGCACAGTCCAGGATCTCTGGGCTCCAGGCTACTAACCGCACTCAAGGTCCCCAGGCCATACCCAAGGGTTGAAAGGCTGGGCAAGGAAACCTCTAGCGCACCAGAAGCTGTGCCCGTTACCACTTGGGACCTTTGGCCAACAAGCGCAGAAATTACCCCGGTAGGTGACGAGCTGTGGCTCAGACTCGAAGTGAAAACCGCTCTTTTCCCAGGCCCCTGAGTGACCAGGCAAAGGCTGGATGATTTCCTGCAGGCGTTTGTGTTTTCGATGCTCAGGAAGCAGGAGCCGGATGAAGGACACTCAAGTCCACAGGGAAGGCGGAGGGCACCCAGATAGATACAGGTTGGCCCAGGAGAGAAGTCTGGTGGGGGGGTGGGGAGTGCGCGCCGCAAACCCCGGGGAAACGCCGGGGCGGCCCGCTGAGGAATAGACAATGGTGTCTCTGGGACAAAGAACAACCATAAGCCCTTTGCACGTATAAATTGCGCGCCCTTGGCGGCCTCCGGGAGCCAAGCGGGAGGCGGTGTGCGGCCGAGCGCGGCGGGCTCCGCACCTCTCAGGTAGGGCCGCGCAGCTGGACGCCGCAGATTTCGCACCGCGCGCCAGGGGGGCCGACTGGGCGGCGGCGCTGCGTCTCCGGATACCTTTCTCGTCTCCTCCCTGTCCCTTAGCTAGCTGGGTGTTCTAAGGGTCCGAGCTGTGAGGTCGAAGGTCGCTGACGGACTGGGAGAGGTGGGGAGGAAGGAGTGGCCGGGTAGATAGCGACCTCCCGCTCCGCGCACGCCAGAGCGCAGCACCCCGTACCCTACCCGGGAGGCCCACGCAGGGTCCGAGCCCCTAGTCCCTCGCGCCTCGACCCTGTCCCTCTGCAGCGGCGGCTTCTCCCGCCGGGGCTGAAAAGAGGCCACGGCAAGCTGGACTTTGGGGACCCTTGTTCCGAAACAGGGTGGGAAGCGTGCTGTCGGTTTTCACTCCCTCTCCCACTCTCTCCGCCCGCATCCCTCCACCGTCCACCGACTCCTCCAGGTCGCCCACGAACCCCGCCCTGGCAGCCGGCGACTCCTCGACCGTAACCTTGTTCCCGCTTGGCTCCGCCTGGGGTTTGCACAGGCGAAGCAGGAAATGTGCTGTTCCCGGTCCACTTCCCTGCTCAGAAACTTGTCCGCGGGGGTGTCTCTTAGATACCCGCCCCACAGCCCCCGCTGTGGTCCCTGGTAGAATTGTGTGCTCCTTCCCTTTATTTTCTGGCTGAGGGTACCTCAGACTCTCAGGGTAGAGGAGCCTTGGGAGTAGCGGAGAGGCAGTTCATTCCCCGAGACAAATTGCACACACCGTCCACACCGTCCTGCGGGCTCCCTTCACAGCCGCCTCGCCACTTTAAAGTAAATTTAACTAGCGCCATGGCGTCCGTGCACTCCCTTCTGCTGGCCCCCTACTCCCACCTTATTCACACCCTAGAGTAGCCTCAGGTAGCCTCAGGCTTTCGTTGTAGAGTTGTATCTTCAACTGACGAGACAGCCTTATCAGCAGCATATCCATTTGCACTCCCACCCAACGGAGAGCAGACACGGCCCCTGCCTCGGAGGAATGTGCAATGCAGTCATTAGCCTTCCTCCCTGATTTGTTCACTTCCAACTGGGTGTTCTACGGGCCTGTTCTACAGTAATAATTTTTCCTGGCATGTAAAGGTGATGCTGATATCAGTCTGCCAAGCAATTTGAGATATTTTTTTCTTGTAGAGGAAATAGGTTGTCTTTCCACCCCTGAAACTCTGGCTTGCCAAGTTTCCCAACTCGTCAGGGTTGGATTGTCAGATAGTTGTTTAGGGCATGGTGTGCGCTGTGTGATCATGAAAGTGATCAGAGTTAATAGATCATAGGACAGACCACCCTCGACAGCTCTGTGCTGCTTTAACCACAAGTATATCAGATTTTGAAACTGTACCTGAGCTGGCTTCCAAATTTTCTGAAAAGGAGAGAAAATATAGGAATCTTTGCTGGATTTCTTTTCAGCCAGTCCTCAGCTGACCTCCATTACCTGAATTTTCCTCCCTGTCCATTTTTTGGACCTTGCCAACAACTTTGTAAATACTCTTTAAGAGCAACACAAAGTCTTTGATTCATTTCATCTTAATATCCCTAGAGCAGTCCTTATGGATACTATAACACTTGAGCAAGTGATAGGTCATCTCCCTTAAAGGCAAGGCACTAAGAATTATCTCTATAAACCTCAGCAAAGACTCAGTTTTCATCTCAGACATATCCGTGCAGACGATGTTGTCCTCTGACTTCAGGCTTGCACTTTCTCTCTCACCCTCTCCTTCACCAGGAGTTCAGTCTGCAATCATTAAGTACCTGACATCGCACCTCTTCTGAGGATTAACTCAAGTCCTATTGCTTTTCTGAACTCATTAAACATGGAAGTCCATGCCAAGAATCTACAGGATGGAAAATTTTGCATGCGGATATAATACATAAGCAAATTTCTGTCTTTGGGCAATTTTTTAATTGATGAGAGAGAGAGACAGAGAGAAGAGAGAGGAGAAACATTGACTTGTTCCACTTATTTATGCATTCATTGGTTGATTCTTATACGTGCCTTGACCTGGGATCAAATTGCAACCTTGTCATATCCAGATGATGTTCTAACCAACTGAGCTACCTGGCCAAGATTCTGGAGGATGTTAAAAACCAGAACCTTTAGCATCAATTTCTTTGTAATCATAGAGTATAGTTTATAAAGCAGTTTCACATACCTTAATTTGTCTCATCCTCCTGACAGCCCTGGATGTAGGAAGCCTTTGCTATTATCCTCAATTTTTAGTAAAGGAGGTTGAGACTGAAAAAGATTGATGACTTGCTCAAGGTCACATGACATAGATGCTTGGACCACTTGTTTACCAGCTCTTGCTGGTAACAGTGGTGGGTCCTATTTTGAATTTATTTCCATGCCGTCTATAGCTAATGAAGGACCTGCTGGGATTTGTAGGGACAAAACAAAGACAGCAGTAAGTAGAGATGGATTAAGGACACTTGGCACAACATTTCTAGCGTTGTCTCTAACCAGGTCATTGTATCGTATTTAACATCAACGATGCAGGGCTGTAACAAGAAAGCATTTTCATTTAGGAGATCTACAGTTAGGTATTTTTATTAGATCACACAATTTAAGTGCTAGATGACATTTCAGTTATTTTGAGTATTATTTCATATAAGCAAATTCTAATTCAGGTGAAAAAAAAAACCAGTTCAAAATTATATGGGAATAAAGTTCAAATAAAATGAAGTTGAGCTCTCCAAAGCTCTATCCCTATACTTCACACTCATTCAGACTGAGATTGTTAATTATACTGAATTGTTGCGATCTCATCGCATATTTAAGGTCTACTGACCTTGGTCTCTAGAGTTACTGCTGACTGAGTTTTTCAGGCACAAAAACATACACATAGCAGCTAGCTAAATTTTCTCCATTTTTACTGTGGTTTGGAAGAGAAATGGGTGGCAAATATAAATTCTGTTTTACAAAGTGGAAAATAAAGGCAGGGCACTATTGGTAATTTGCTTACTGCTTCGAAATCAGTCTAAGAGATAAGATAATAATCTATCCATTTAATCAACAGATCATTCTCTGGCTTTTCTCTCTAAATCTAAGGCTCCATGCAGCATGGCACATTACTTATGAGCACAAATTTGAGAATTGCACTGCTTGGAATTGAATCCTAGTTTTAAAAATGACTAGTTGTGCATCCTTGAACATACTACATAACTTCTCTGTACCCTCCCTGTGTAAAGTGGAGGATAATTATATGAGGATAAAATGAGAGATTTATGAGGATAAAATGAGTTAATTGTTCATGAACTGCTTAGAATAGGGACTGGCACAAAGTAAGTACTACAGAGGTGTTTAATAATAAGGTAAAATTTAAATTAATGCATGTTAGCATCTGAAGGTATGTTGGATAAATAAATAAATGAATAAATAAATAAGAAAAAGTTATCCTAGTACTGAATGCATTGTAACAACTAATGTTCTCAAATAAAATTAATGAAATCCCAAAGTATTGTGACATCTATTATAACTAGTATACTGTTGTCATGCTTTAATCAAAACTGTTTAATGTATTGGCAAAAGCTTTTAGACAGGTCTGTAAACTACTGTGTATTTTCTAATTACACTTGAATGTGAATATTTTTACTTTTTTGGTAAAAAAATTCTTTGTATTATGCATTTCAGCCTTTTAAAACTGGCAAAGAAAAAATACAGAATGTAAAATATTCGGTATTCCATCAGAAAATCTTCGCAGTGCATAGACACCTTGCAATCAGCACTTACCTGGGTATGACTAGATTCTTTTCCTAAAGACATAGAGACAAAGTTTAATTTTGATACTATGTCTGGTACCCATGTATTTAAAGGAAGACTAATGCAAGATGTACCAACCTTGCCTAGATTTTTCAGTGTAGTATAATGAAAAGATTCTAAATTCTAGTCTTGGTTGTTCAATAACTTGCTACCAGGCAAACTGTAGTCACTTAAGCTGCCTCATCCTTTAAAAAAAAAAAATGACTTTCTTATAAAAGGAAGGGTAAAAGACCTAATCTCTTCCTAACTTTTCCAGATAAACAAGTAAACAAATAATCACAAAGACTTTTGCAAGGTAAAAGCACTGAGTAAAAGTGTGCTCGTATGTGTGCTACTGTGACTGTCTGGGTATATATACATTTAAAGAAAGTTCATTGCACTGAAAAAAAATAACAGGTTAAGATAAAATGAAAGCAGGTATTATAAGGAAGATGGTGCTGCTTTGGGTTACAATGGAATACTGCTGTTTTTAAAGGTTTTATTTATTTTTAGAGAGAGGGGAAGGGACGGAAAAAGAGAAGGAGAGAAACATCGATGGGTTGCCTTTCACACCTGGCCTGCAACCCAGGCATGTGCCTTGACTGAGAATCAGATAAAAGCAACCCTTCAATTTGCAGGTCCGCACGCAATCCACGGAGTCACATCAGCCAGGGCAATGCTGCTGTTTTTGAAGTGAAGTTGTTTTTCTTTTAATTACTGCACAGAAGTCTCCCCCTTTGATCCAGGCCAAAGCAAATTCTTTTTTTTAATAACTAAGACTATGAATTTATTGGATAGCCATTATTTTAGGAAAGCTAATAAATTATTTCAGTGGTCAATTTAAAACTGGAATTTGAAGAGCAATGGACAACTCTTTCTTTGTGACACCTTCTTATGATTTAACACTTTCCTGGAACTCACCTGACATCTAGGGAATTCTGGGGCTGAAAAAGACTGCATAACTCACTCCCTGCTTTCTAAGTTCTATAAAATTATTCCAGCAGGAGTTTGGGAACATGGAAATGTTTTACATAGGAAATATTGCATACTAAAATAATATATGAAAACACTTGTTACTTATACAGCTATATAAAGACACAGATATTCTTATTAAATCATTTATTTTGAAATACTTGCAAACTTACAAGGAAGTTGCAAGAATAAAGAACTCTATCACCTTCACTGAGACTCTCAAAGTTGTTAGTGTTTTCTAACTTTTGCTCCATTTCTATCTAAACAAAAACATTTCCCCACATTTGCTCTATCTCATTCTAAAAATATGCAAATGTATAGAGCATATAAATAAATATATGACAATATATACTCATATATTATTTATCATATAACATTAACATATACCAATACGTTATAGATACTACATAAATACATAATATATCAGTATACTATGTTACATATTGAAACATGTATGTATATATGTGTGTATATATGTATATATGTGTGTCATTAGTCTTTTTCTGAACCATTCGAGAGCAAGTTGGGTCATGATGTTCCACTCACTTGAAATACTCCATAAATGCTTTCCCATATATCTACCAAATAACCAGACAAATCAGGAAATTAACATTATTACCACATATCACTACCATTTAAGCCACATGCCCAATTCAAATTTTGCAAATTGCTCCAGTAAAATCTCTTTTTTTTCCTGGTCCAACATTGAATCCATGCTCACACATTGTATTTATTTATCATGTCTCTTCAGATATACATCGGGAACAGTTTCTCATTTTTCCCTGTCTCTTCTAACCTTTATCGTTTTGAAGAGTATAGGACTTTAATTCCAAGTGATGTCCCAAAACAGTTTTGTCTGATATTGGCTCATGCATTCTTGGCAGGAAAATTACAGAAATGATGAGGTGCTTTTCTTGGGGCATGACAAGGGAGGCCAGATGTCAGCCCTTGTCACTGGTAAATTAATCTTGATTTTTTGATCAAGTTGATATCTGTGTTTCCCCCTATGCAAATGGTAAGTACTTTTTGTAGGGAGAATTTTGCCATTATGCTAATATCTACTTCTCATCAACCCTCCACTCACCTGCCTTGGCATTCACTTAGATATGTGACAAATGGTCGTTTTCTTTTCCAATCATTACTTCTTTATTTATTTATTCATTCTATAAGGAAGTTTTTCCTCCTTTAATTTATTCATTTATTTATTTATATTAGTATAGACTCATGGATTTCTTCTTTTATTGATAGTTTGTCATGCCTAACTGATGCTGTATGTTTGGTGCTCACGTTATTGCAGATTTAGCCAGCAGGACACCTTCCAAGTTGGTTCCTGTGTCGTTTTGATCATCTTAATCATTCTTTGACCATTTCCTTACTTTTTCAGCAGTAATGAGATAGTCCAGGCTCATCTTGTACTATTTGTGCCTCAGACCTGATTCAGTCATTTCTCCAAGGAGTCAAGATCTTTTAGTGAAGGATGACACTTAGAAACCAAGATCTGGCTTCTCATCGATATTGGGGTATCATTGCTTCTAGATACTCCCAGCAGACAGAGCTAGAAAACATATGCATACATGTGTGGATGTACATATATACACACATATCTATAACTATTTCTATATTTACCTCTAAAAACGATTAAAACTATGAGTTAATTGATGATATCTTCAATTCCAACATCTCTGGCTCTTGCTAGCCTTCTCCCTCTTCATATTTCCAGCTAGCTTTCTCTCTTTTCTGGCAGTAAAAAACCTGGCTCCCGTTACCCTCACTATATCTACATATTTTCTCACTGTTACCAATCTTCCAGCTACTTGACCTGCCTGCACTGGGTCCCGCTATTCTGGGCTTCCGGCACGCTACTATCTCTGTTCAAATCTCCCCCAGCACTCCATGTTTTCCAAGTTTGGAAGAAAGAAAAGGAAATAGTTACTTGTTTAAATTTATATTTAAATTATTTTAAGGAAAACATGTGACCGTAAAATAAAATATCAAAGTTTTCTTCTTCACTATCTTTTCTTACTAGAGGCATCCTCAGGAATAAATTAAAAACAAAGTCACAAAGTATTATTTTTGTTTGTTTTATATGGATTACCTATACTTTTGAGACTATAAAATTGTACCTTTAAAAGCAAAAAATGTTCCTTAGGTTTCAGTGATGACTAAAAGCAAAACTAGAGATTGGCTTGACCTAGTAGGATTTCTTTTACTAAGGATATAAAAGAGAAAGAGGAATAAGTATTAAATAATATTCTCCAGAAGTGTTAATAGAATTTGTGGCAACTTTGAGGAAATACTTCATAAATATATTGCCTCTCCCCTCTGTCAAACACACCAACACACATTACTCTCCATGCTCGTAAATGAAAAAAATAATGCATAACAAGTCAGATTTCATGACATACCTGAAGCGCAGAGGTTAACCAATCTAATTTATACTGCTTCTATGCATGATTGAATTCCCATGAGTCATTTTCATCTTCAGCATGAGACAGAAACAGAAAGTTCAGTGGAACTATATTAAAATGAAGACCAACCACTGAGCCTCCTAATCAGGCCCAGCTCCTCACTGAGCTGCATCCTCCATGACTGCTGTCCCTCAGCGTAGCTCAAGAAATGCACTGCTGGCAGCCACTACAACTCTAACAGCAGGTTCAAGTTCAGCTGCAACCGACAGCCGAGGGCCCATCACAGGCGCTTCTCTCCTTGGCAAATCTTTTCACCCTTTGCAAAACTAAAGGAGAAAAAACTTACTGGTTCCTTACTACAGGAAAGGTGACATTAAAATATCCCAGGGCTAGAAGGAGCAGCTTCTGGTTAAGCAAAAGCTATAAACATGAATGATTTAACAAATATTAATCATACATGTATGCGTTAACTGGTATGGTCATTGTATGCAGTAAAACTTAAGATCTAATAGATCAATTTGGTTTTAGAATAGTTGTTCAAATTGAAGCTTTAGTTTTTGAGCAGATTAAGTCTTCATTAGTTGAAGGGCCTATGCTAATTTGATTTTGCCAATACTTATTTTATTCCATCTAACAAATGAATTATTATAGCTACCTATAAAGATAATTAATGTAAATATTTTTCAACACTTTTGCCTAGCATTAGATTTGGATATATTTTAATAGTGAACATTTCTGATGCACATACATAACATATAATCACCAATTCTAGTTCAAACATATGCAAATGTTTTATCCATTATGGTAGCATAAGTGGTCCCATGTAAAATGGCTCTTTTCTATCTCCCTACTGCCATCTTTCACTGCTCTCTGCCTCCATTGCTATATTTTAGCCAACTGGCCTCTTGCTGTTCTTATAACAGGTAAGCTCTTTCCCCTGTAAAGTCTATGTTCTCTTTCTTCTGTTTGGAACCAATGTCTCCAATATTTTTTTATGGCTAGCTCCCTCATTCAATGACACATGCTCTGAGAGACTGTCCTGCCTAAAATAACCACTGTTTACCACCTCCCCCACAAATTTGTCACACTCTGGTCTCTCATCTGCTTTAATAACTTCTTAAAGCACTCAATATTAGCAGTCATCATATTTTCGTATTTGTTTATTATCCATCCCTCTCCCCATTAAATGCTAGCTTCCTGAGACATTTTCTGTGATGTGCATTGCTGTATCCCTGTATCCAGAACAGTTAGTGATTGACACGTCATGGGAGTGCCAAAAGGTTGGTTGAATGAATGAAAAATTGCCGGAGACTGAGTCATTAAAGGTTTTTCTTCCTATTCCCTCAATTGAACCAAAACTGGGGATACTTTTGGATGCTGTTTATTTGTTTACTATGCCTTTTCATGTCCTTTTTTTTGTGGGGGGGAACTTCTATTGCTTTTATTGAAACTTTATTATGTTACTTTAAGAGGAAGAATGTTCCCTATGGACATGTATTTCATTAACAGAGTATTACCTCACAGAGTAGGAACTTCCAAAAGAAGGGTGATGGTTATAAGAGCCTCTAATTTTGACTGATTAGGTATCTTAATCCAGTTGCCAGTTAATTGTGTTTGCTTGTGATTAAGAATATGATTTTCACCTGTTCTCCCTCCACAATCTCCCCGTGTTTGGAGAGAGCCAATCTTCCTGCCTACTTCATATCTACCGACAGCTCTTTGAAGGTGTTTGCTGAGGGGATGAGACCACAGCTATCACCTGGAGCCAGGAGCTGGGAAGAAGGAATCTCTGTCAGGCCACCTGCAGGATGACTAAGAAAGATACCCACACCCACCGCAAACAACAGGAGATCCTAGGCCCGGAGCCCCTGCCTCTTCCCTCCTCCCTCCCCCACCCAGGTCTCTATTTCTAGGGAGAAAATGACTAAATGATAAGTTAAAATGCTGATAAAAATGAAATGTTCTTTAAAGAAGGGATTCTCAAACTATCTGTGGAGAAAGATCAGATTTGTCTTCTTTTCCAATCTGTCACAGATTAAAACTTCTAAAATACAAAAAACTAATCACTCGAAAAATAAAATGAATTTTATTTTTTTGTATTTTGTGCAATATACAAGCCTTCATTTTTTTATGATAAGGTTTAGCAGACATCAAATTACTCTCAAATTGCTACCAAAGTTCCAATTTTGCAGTTTCTCCACCTCCCTGCAGGCCAGGCTCGGACAGGTGGCAGTCCAACCCCACAGCACACAGACCTCAGGTCTCAGCCTCTCGCAGAAAGACCAGAACCTTAAAACAGCAGCCCTTTTTTTATTCATTTTGATATTTTAGGTTTCTAGCCCTTATTTTTTTTTGTAAAGGAGATATCAAACTGATTATAAAAGTGTCATTAGATGAAAACTTCTACCATTAGCAAGCAGACCGTCAACAATAACCCATTTATTGACACTATTTACTGTTGAACAATGAGGTTATTTGTGGGACAAGCAGGACCCAGCTGGCCTCTGGTCTTCATGTCCTGAGAGGGGATAGGAATGCGTTCAACTCCTCTGCTGGGATGTGGTGGAGGTACAGAAGGAGAAAGGACTGGAAAGCAACTTTAGTGGCAAAGAGGAAAGGGGGAATTGGACCTTTTAGATTCACGGTATCTTCTCATAATCTGCTTTTATGTCATGAATTTGAATTCATTCTTTTGCTGTCAAAAATTGAAACCTATATTACTAACCATAGCTACTCCTTCACACCATCTATCTATATATATATATTTGAAAATCATATATATATATAGAAAATCAATTGAAATATATATCAATTTAATTATATCAAATATATACCAATTAATTAATGTATATTTCAATTGAAATATATATCAAATAAAAATCAATTGAAATATATATATATATATTTGTTCAATCAATTGGGGGCTCTGATACCAGAAGCCAAAATGAAGGGATGTAGTCCTTTATGTAAAACATGTAGAGCTATGACACTTAAGTGTGTTGCTTCTGTGGATAGTGTAGGCTCGCTCCCGGTGCTTTTTGTCTTTATAATGGATCAGGGTTTTTGGCCAAACTCTCCTCACACCATGCCCCAAGTGTACTAACTTTGTAAGCATACTTGGAATTCTGGCAGTCAAAAATTCCTTTACTTCCCCTCTTCCTTTTGTTACTATCATCATCAAAAAAGGACTGTGGTTGCAAGTTTCTACATATGGGAAATATTTCCATATAATAAAATATTGACTTTTTGGTATTGCTTCTGTATTACTACCATACTAAGGCCTTTCTTTAGACAGAGGGTTTTAAATTGTTAATTGATAATAAATTGTATTTTCAAGGTATATACTTGAATTGTTTACCTACAATTCCTTCATTCTAAATTGCAATATTCCATATTTTCAAAGATGCTTAAATTTTCTAGTCATTTACTCAGTTTTAAATATCTTTATAAATAGCTTTTTTGAATTCAAATGATCTTTAAACTACCTCATGTTACTATTTCACATATCTGTAGGTTTTCTCTGTCAGGCATTAATAAACGTCTTCAAGTCTTACAGCAAGAATTTTCTGTAAGGAGATCTAAAATTGTGACACTATCAAATTGCTACAATATAGAGTAATACACAAAGGAGAAAAGTGATTTCTTTTGCAGATTGACTTTCAGATATAATGAACTTGCACAATTCACTTTAACTGGTATGTTGGTTTGTTTTAAAACAGTTGGTGTTCCTTTTTAAAGAAATGAATGTAGAAAGTAATTTGTAGTTTTGCAAAATCTAATAATATTTATACAGTACTTTGCAAAGTATTCTATATTCTATATACATACTTCAACTAAACCTTCATAGTAGCCCTACTAGCTAGATGTTTTTACTGTTTCTCCTCACAAGAGGAAAATGAAGTTCAGAAAGATGAAATGATTCACTGGAGTCACAAGTCTAGGAAGGATTGGATTCTTTGATTCAACATTATGCTTTTTCTACTGTTCCACACTGTTAGCATGGCTTCATGCGTCAAAAATGCTGATTCTAACATCTTCCAATTAACCACTGTGTTATTGCTCCATCCCTTGGAAGATTCCAGTTTTCTTAGGTTACTGTGAACATTCCAGCCTGGCTTGAATTTAGGACAATGTGCTTTTCATTCAACATTTTTTTAGAGATACTTTCCATGTCCATAGACTAAGCTTGGATAATGAATATGGCAACACAGTATCCTAAATTTAGCTTATTATTATAAACTCCTAGGAGAGCATGCTCCAAACAGTATCCCAGACTCCTCCCAACAGAGATTCTTCTCAGTCTGGAGAAGGCCTTGGGAATCTGTACTCTAAGCATCTCAGTGGTCCTGGAAAACATTGCTTTAACATATTAAAAATAGTAAACTGTTGATGATATATAATAGAATTGTTGCAACATAGAGGAAAACTATAGTGTTTGCCAGTTCAAATTTAGGGTACCCTAAATGCTATTATTCCTACAAAGCTGTGGGCCCCAAGAAAGAAAATACTTATCAAGAAGGGCTCCTGGTGGCTAACTAGGCTACTTTTTTTTTTTCCAGAGAAAGAGAGAGAGAGAAACATTGATGTGAAAGAGAAACATCAATCTGTTCCCTCCTCTAAGCACCTAGACCAGGGATTGAACCTGAAACCTAGGTAATGTTCCCCTGACTGAGAAACTAACCACAACTTGTACAGGATGATGCTCCAAACAACTGACCCACCCAGGCAGGGCTAACTGGGCTCCACTTTAAAAGCAGATCCTAGCCTTGACCGGTGTGGCTCAGTTGCTTGGGTGTCCTTCTGCAAATCAGAAGACTGCTGGTTTGATTCCCAGTCAGGGAACATGCCTGGCTGTGGGTTTGGTCCCCCGTCAAAGTGTGTGCGAGAAGCAACAAGTGGATGCTTCATGATGTTTCACTCCTCTCTTTCTCCCTCCCTTCCCCTTTCTCTCTAAAAGTGAATGATTAAAATTTTTAAAAAGGGGGAAAATAAAAGCAGAGTCCAGCAGCCATTTTTCAACAGGGGTCTCTCACACAAACCACATTTTAGTGAAAAGCCTGTACAGAACCGCCTACCTGCACTAGCTCCTGTTGTCCCAGCTAGCCCTTATAAAGGAAGTCCTGTAATTGTATTTCAACCAGTAGGAATGAGACTTTCCCCTTTCAATCAGAGCTGTGAAACTGTATCCCCTGTTAGCACCTTCACTGACCAATCAAACCAACTCCATTCTGACTAATCAGGAAAGTGCTTTTTGGACCAATCAAACCGTGAGGATTTGGAGTCATCACTTGCATGAGGATGGGCCAGTAAGGGACCAGGGGTGGCAGTTTCTATCTGTGTATTGAGTTGGTCAAAAAGTCCAGTTAGTTTTCTCCATAAAAGACACATTTTTCATTTTCACCAATAATTTTATTGATTTGGATATATTGAGTATGTTGGCTATCTCCCACTATTGACTTCTAGTGGATAGAAGCTGGGGTGCTGCTAAACAGCTTCCAGTGCATAAATCAGTCCCACAGCAAAGAATTAGTTGGCCAAAATTTCAATAGTACCAACAAACTTTATTTTTTAACTTTTTTTAGATTTTATTTATTTAGAGGGGAGAGGTGGGAGAAAGATAGGGAGAAAAACACCAGTCTGTTTCCTCTTGCACGCCCCCAATTGGGGGCCCAGCCTGCAACCCAGGCATGTGTCCTGACCAGGAATTGGAATGGATGACCCTTTGGTTTGCAGGCTGTCACGCAAGCCACTGAGCCACACCAGCCAGGGCAATAGCAGCAGGAAACTTTACAATCCACTTTTGACACATTCTGCCAGTCTTAGTACCTTCTCCATACACTGTGCAAATCTTTTTTTTTTTTTTTTGCACTTCAGCTGCGTTTTTATCTTTCTTGAAATAATAAAGCATAATACACCGAAAATGTTTTATATCTCCTTCTATCTTCAGTATTAAAATGGCTGCACAAAAATTTACGAATTTTAATAAGATTTTTTAATGCATGCTGATATGACAGCTATCACAATACAACCTAATAAAATTGTTTTGAATGAAGTTAAAGACACCTCAGCACTGCTAGAGCCATCAAACTTTTTGGCCGACCCAATAAACCAACTCTCTGGCTTGGGGAGTGCATTTTCCTTTTCATCAAAGACTGAAAGGTGTCTTTCCCAAGTTGAAGCTAAACACTGAAGACATCTCTCCAGAGCAGAGCAGAACAGAGCAGAGCAGACCAGCTCTGACCAGGCAGAGCAAAGCAGAGTAAAGCTGTCTAGCTGGAGAGCCACCTCCTCCGAGGGCCGTCTCCCAGTCATGCTGTATGACAGCTGTGCTATGTCATAATTGAGCTGTAACACTATTGAGCTGTTTCACAGCTCTGCTGTTCTCATAGCCATGATGTGTCACATTAGAGCTGTTTTGAACTGAACAAAATTTCCTTCTTCAGGGCACTCCAAATTAGGGATTCCTGTTGGCATTGAATTGGTGTCAATGACTTAACAGTTGACAAAGCAAACAAGCAAAAGGCTACCTTAGGGTCTTAGCTGTGATTATTTGGGAAAAAAAAAAAAAAGAACTTCAGAAGAAAGGATCTTCTTAACTTCACCGTGTCACTTTTTTCACAAAACTGATTTAGCCTGGGCCATCTTTTATGCCTTTCACCAAAGGGCAAAAATTATGATTCAAAGCTTTTTGAGGTATATCTCCTGTCCTCCTGTGATTCCTGCAGTGTCTTTCTCGCAGAAAGGATTATTTTTGCATTTTATAGCTATTTTTCATAGTCTTGTTAACAGAGTACAGCTCACAGTATATTGCAGTTGTTTATTTTTGTAAAAATTGATCTCCTGTTATATTCCTTTTTATACCATTTTATGCCATTTTGGGGCACAAAGTAAGATGCTTAATGAATACTAATTGTTTATAATTCCAATTTGATAAGTATGATAGAAAAGGACTTGCTATCTTCTTAGCACTCTAAATGTTGTTTTCTGTGTGTTCATTTCAGTTTATTTAAGTTACTAGTTCTTAAACTCTTATGTATTGCCGGGCACATATAAAAAAATCAGCTGGCCTATGTCAAATACATATCCACCACTGAATCAAGCCCTGGGTTTCAAGTAATTTTAAGAAGGTTCAAAATGACAATTCAAATTATTTATAAGCAAACCATGACATTTATTACATAAATATAATTTTAAAATGTTTTATTGCTGCAGTAACAAAGGCATTGAAAGCATTTAGATGTTTGTTTAACAATAGATGAATATGGATATGTGATATGTAGATTTTTTGGTACAATTTGATGAGTTTGAAATCGTTCCCAAATGAAAGTTTTTTAAAAATAAATTAGACATTACACCTTGAAAACACTTTATGCTATGTAAAAAAAAAGCCAGTCAGAAAAGATCACATATTGTATGATTTCATTTATATGAAATAGTTAGAATATTTAAACCTATAGACAGAATATAAATTATTGACTGCTTAGTGATGGGGGTGGGTATAGAGAAGCAGGGGTGGAGTAATGGCTGTAAAGTATTGGGTTAATTTTGGGGGTGATGAAAATGTTATAAACTTGATTCTGGTGATGATTGTACAACTCTGAATTTACTAAAAAAACACTGAATTGTATACTTAAATGGATGAATTACATGGTGTATAAATGAAATATCAATAAAGGTGTTATCTTTTTAAAAAATAAAATCAGAGACAATCTAAAAAAGACACTGATATTAAAATTGAAAACTAGTTGGACTATGCAGTTACTGTAGATAACACCAATCAGGGAATTATTCCTTCTTCCTTCCCCTCCCCTACTCAGGCACATTTCCACTTAGTAGTAAAAGGATTAACTTCTCTTCAGAGTAGTTAACAGAAAAATGCCCTAACACATAAACTAATTGATTTATAATTAGTCATAGGATAACTTTAACATCTGCAAGTGTGAGTTTAAAGTTTACTACTTTATGTTTTATTTTCAACTTGAATTCATGGACACTTTTGAAAGAGCTTTTGTTTAAAGCATTATACAAATCTACTTTAGAATCCTAAATAAGATACTTCCTCTTTTCCCATCTTCCTGCCTGGAATGGGTAAAATGAGTTTTCACCTTCATGCAATCTTATTAAGATTAAATGTCAGTTAAGATCTGTGGTAGGAATACTCATGAACTTTAAAAAAAGAAAAAAGAAAAGTAAGTTTACCTTAATCAAGTTAAAAATGACACTTGGGTAATTGTAGGAAAGGGAAGAAAATTTTAACATACAACCTCCTTTGGTTTATCTAATATGTGTTGTTGGTTAGTATATATTTAACAAGTAGTCTCTCATTTTGAGGCTTGATAAAATATTTCAGAAAAATTTTGCTTAATGTTCAGTGATATTAAGTAAGGTTGGAGCTTAAATGAGCTTGAAAAATATTTGTGTAGGAGGAAATTTTGATCAGTAATGAATATTTCATCTTTTTACATATGAAGTTAAATAATTTTACAAATGGTTTAAAAGGCCATGTTCTGTGTGGAAATTCTTTCCTTAGGTGTCTAAGGACTTAAAAATACAAAGAAAATCATTATTTCTCTACAAATCAAACCCTGTACTAACCAGAATGTTTTCAAATTTAAGCATGAGTATCTGTGACAACATGCCATAACATGGAAATTGCTAGAGTGTTCTGACTGTGTGCAAGAACACTGTCAATTCATGGTAAAGTTAGGCATCATGGGTGTGGGTAATGGCATCATTGTACCACACAGAGGGTTAGCAAATGCTTTTACCACCTGCTCTTTAAATATATTATTTGTCCTTCCAGCCTCAAAGAGAAATATTTTTCTAAAATTGATTGTGGCAAGTTTTCTGTTTGAAAACATTTGTCGGAAGAGAAACTGAATTCTACTGATAAGCAGTAAACTAAGGGCTTACTATTCAGTTTTGAAATCTGAGGTGTTTTTGTGTTTTTCCCCCTCCCAACAAGTAAAATATTGTAGTCAGAAAGAAGGACTTTTACTCATTTTTGGTTCTTTTATTTATTACCCCACATTTTGGAGATCTTAGTCATTTTTATTTTGGGCCGGAAAAACAGGTTGGATAGGGGATACTGCAGCCTCATCAAGGTTCAGATTTCTGGATAGCCAAATGGATGATTTACCTGTTAGCCACTTTTAAATACCTTTAGTCTTCTCATAAAAATGGAATTCTTTACTTTATAGAACCAGATAATTTCAAACATAAACAGAAGAACATTATGAATATAATTTAATATGCAAGGAAAGACAGAGTTCTTCCATGATTCCCAAACAAAACAAACCAGCCGACAAAAAAACATCAAAAACAAAAAATTTGAGTTTAAAATTGTGTCATTACTATCTTATTTAATTGTGCGTATATACAGTCTCTTCATTTCTAATTTCAGAAAGTTAATGGGTAGAGGAGGATCTAATAAGTGTTGTTCTCTGTACTGTTCTGATTATTCAGATTTTTTTAAAGCTTAAATGTACCTTCAGAAGGTACTTAAATAAGTACCCTCTTAATACTGTTGGATAACATATTTAACTCAAATGGGATAAATATCGGCAGAGCAGAATTCTGCTTAATAATATCAACTACATTAAATAATTCTATGGTTTACTTCACAGTCCCAATTTAAATTTTAGCTCAACAGAAATTTTCTAGAAGGTCCAAGTCATTGAGTTTTAGTTGGAATCAGCTCTGAAATGGGGACATTTATTCATCCCACACCACCAAATATCTAACAAAATATCTTCTTTTACCAAAATCATTAATCTATTTGAAGTAAATGCATTTCTCTTGGTTAAAAAACAAACAAACAGAATTTTAGAATGTCATCGTTTGGACCTACTTTTTACACTGGGATTACTTTAAATTAGATCAAACAAAGGGTCTTTGCCTCACCTAAATGGACATGCTAAACTGGCTCCAAAGTTGATTTGTGGAACTCATTATAGACTACACAAAGTGTTCAAGGTTACTTTTCAATTTGTTTCAGCCAGAATCAATAAATCTCTCACCTGGTTTCTTTGCTGTACGTATTGTACTGGTTAGTCATGTATACACATGGCATAGCACATTAGACTTGGAGAAAGAGTTTTCTGAAGGGAGGCAATTTTTAACTACTGTACTGTTGAAATTTGAAAACAAAGGGAAACTGCTCCTGTTTATTATTAAGGTGTGTTGTGAACTAAGAGCCATAAATAATCCTGCTGGCCAATTTCCAGAACCAGAAGAAGAAAGGGGGTGGAGGTGGGGGAGAAAAGAGGGGCATGGGTAGAACTATCTTGTGAAATTGTTTTATTGAAAAATCTCAACATTTAGAAAATTCTTTGTAGGGAGCCACGAGCACCCCCAAAATAAAGGGGATATAGTCAACCCTACAAATAGAGAAGTAAGCTTTCTCACTTACATACCTGCATAATATTTTAAGAAAGAGCACGAAATATTCCTAGAGACTAAAAATTGAACTGTAAATTTATGCGGTGAATATAAAGAGCTACGGCAAAGAAAAGAAAATAACCTCTGCAGTGACCCCTTTCTCAAATACTATTACATTCCTTTTTTCTCTAGATCACCCTCCTTATATTTAGAATTAAGATTCGGGGTTCCATCTAACGATGGATGGATGTTGCATGTACTTCAATGATGCCCAGTCAACCTAATTCTGTTCCAGCTGAACCCCAAATTAGCTGTATGGCTTTGGACTAATCATCTTGTTTTTCTCCCGCAAAATGTGAGGGTTACACAAGACAGGTTTCACATTCTGGGACTCTTATTAATAATTTTCTCTATATGACAATGAGATTTCAGAACACCTACTTTTCTGATGAAGTAGGGAGGTAGAATATTTTTAAGCCTCCATATTCTACTATGCATACAGTTCACCTGGGGCTGTGGTTGTTTTAAGATAACTTCCATGAATAGCATTTTTACCAAGCAATTGAGGAAATTATCACCTGCTTGGTTCTTAAAACTCTGGCTTGATAAAGTCTTCTTGCCTTAGGGATTTTTTAAGCTTCTAATGTAAGAAGGCTGGGGAAAAAAAGGCAATATTTAAGAGTTTACCTGGGGGTATTTTTCACATTCTGAATGAAAATAACAGCTTGTGTACTTAGGAAATTAACATATAAAAGACAATCCCAGGAAAAGGGGCGACCAGTCATAGCCGGGGAGAGTTTCTAGATTTAAGCCACTTTTTCATTTTACTTGCTGTAAAAAATGAGTATGGGAAACAATTATAAGAACAAAGTATCTGTTTTCAATTTTAATGGAAATTATTTACTGTGACAAAATAAATGTGCAATCTATAAAACACTGTAGTAACCTCACATTCATTTAATCTAAACTTTAATCATTTTACAATATATACCTTAATACCCTTAAGGGTGCTCATTTCTTTCTAGTTTGACCCATTTTAAACCTTTATTTTAATCAATGTCACAAGTTAATGATGGTGAATCTAGTATCGAGCCATCCACTCTTGTGTTACTATCAGTTCTTTTTGAGATATATTTCACATGCCATATGATTCACCCTTTTAAAATGTACCATTCAATGGCTTTTAGCATATTCACAGATATCTGCAACCATAACCATAATCAATGTTAAAATGTTTTCATTATCTGCAAAAGAAATCTTTAGCAGTCACTCCTCATTTTCCCCCTGATATTCATAACCCTCGAAAAATCACTAACCTGCATTCTTGTTTCTATAGCTTTCCAATTTTGGACATATAAATGAAATCATACACTATATGGTCTTTTATGATAGGCTTCTCTAATTAGCAAGATGTTTTCAAGGCTCTTTCATGTTGTAGCGGGTATCAGTACTTCATTCTTTCTCTGGCTTAATAATATTCCATTGTATAGTTATGCCCTGTTTTATTATCCATTCATCAATTGATAGACATTTGGGTTCATTCTACTTTTTTAGCTATTATGAATAATGCTGCTATGAACATTGTATATAGGTTTTTGGGCAGACTTGTATTTTCAGTTCTTTTGGGGGGAAATTGCTAGACCACAAGATAACTATATGTTTCACCATTTTTTTCAAAATGGCTAAACTATTTTAAAATTCTACCAGAAATATATGTGGGTTCAATTTCTCCACATCCTTACCAATGTCTGTTATTACCAATCTTTTTTATTATGGTCATCCTAATGGGTAAGAACAGATCTCATTGTTGTTTTGATTTGCATTTCCCTAATGACATTTTTTTCATGTGCTTATTGGAGATTTGTATATCTTCCTTGGAGAAATGTCTCTTCAGACTATTAAACCCATTTTGAAATTGGGTTGTCTTTTTATTACTGAGCTATAAGAATCCTTTTTACATTCTAGTACCAGTCCCTTATCAGACATATGATTTGCAAATGTTTCCTCTCAGGTTTTCTTTTCATTTTTTTGATGGAATCCTTGGAGGCACAAAAGTTTTTTTATTTTGATGAAGTCCATTTTGTCTAATTTTTTATTGGTCGCTTGTGCTTTTCATGTCATATCTAAGAAACAAGTGCCTAATTAAAGTTTATGAAGTTTTACCTATGTTTTCTTTTATGAATTTTATCATTGTAGCTCTTATATTTATGCTTGATCCATTTCTTAACATTTTATTTATTTTTTTAAATTGTGGTAAAATACACATAACATAAAATTTACCATTTTAACCATGTACGAGTGTTCAGTAGTGTTAAACAGTTTATTAGTGTTAAGTACATTGTTATTGTCATGCAGCTAATACCCCAACTCGTCATCTTGCAAAAGTGAAACTCTATAGCAACTAAACAACATCCCAATTCTCCTTCCCCCAGCCTCTGGCAACCATCATTTTCTTTTCAGTCCATAAATTTGGCTATTTCCTAGAGGTAAAATACTTGTCTTTGCAACTGGCTTATTTCACTTAGTGTAATGCTGTCAAGGTTTATCCGTGTTGTAGCATGTGTCAGAATTTCCTTCCTTGTAAAGGCTGAATAATCTTTTATTGTATGTATAAACCACATTTTGTTTAGATGTTCAATCCATATTGAGTTAATTATTGTTGTTACAGTGCGAAGTAGAGTTCAACTTTAATTACTCTTTTGCATGGAGAAATCCAGTTATATCAGCACAATTTGTGGCCTAACTATTCTTAACACAGATAAGGAGTTGATTTTAAATAACTGTTATTTCACACTCTTAAAAGTCAGGGGGGAAAAAATTCAAAGCCTGTTTCAAAAGACATAGTGAGTACATAATCAGGATATTTTGTGTTGTGAGTGACCATATATATTTGAAGACAAGTATACAAAACAAAATGTGAAGATGTCATGTTATTGTTTCTTCCTTGTGCCCTAGAATCTTTCTACCTTTTTTGTTTTACTTTTGAAAAGTAAAGACTGTCAATGCACGTGCTCCTTAAGGGAATTGTGAACTGAATAATACAAACGATAACTTAGAAAAATTCAATAACTATGATTATAATCACCATATTTAAATATAGTAGTCATCAAAAAGTATGCATATGTACATTTGAACTGAAAAAAGAATTATCAAAGTCACTTCTGCTTCTTTAGTTGAAATACCAGTCACCAAGAATTAATGTATACTTAGTTACCAATAGGTGGCGCTAAACATTTAGTCAGGATTTCATTCATGTTTACATTGTCCATAATACACATAACTATAACGTCTCCCACTGGAAAAAAGAAACACTCTCTAGAGAGAATATAAAACTACTGGACTCATTTCATCGTAGTCACATTCGAATTGACAATAAGTAAAGACAGCTTTCAGTTAATCTAGTACCAAAGGGGCATATTCATATATTTTAGTTGCCCCAGCATATAAAAAGAAAAGGCTTTACTCTAGTATTAAGATGACCCTTAAGGTCAAGGATACAATCAAACCTTCTGGGATCTACTGAGAATTATCCAGGAAAACTTTGGAGGTGTTTTACTTTATTTCTTTAGTCAAAATAAAGAAAACACAATTATGGGCAGATAGAGAACTAAACAAATAATTGAGACTAGGACAGGATTCAATAATTTGTATGTTTTTCCTATATTTTTACAACAGTTGTCAACATGCTCACTGGGAAATTAAATATTATATATAATTATATCTATTTCTATTAATATGCAATCACACATATCCAATCAATTGTTACATTAGAAATTGAAAAATAGAAATAATTTACAAACTGACTTTTACATTAAAAGCCTACATAGTACAGCAATATTATATATTGAACATAGTGTTTTGAATTGATTTCTTTTTTACTTCTAATGTCTTCTATCATTGAGGAATTGCACTTTTTAAAAACAAGTAAACCTCATGCTGTTATTTAGTGTATCCTTACAAACAAAAGTCTAGTATGGAAGATAAAGCCACAAAACAAAAACCCTGTGCTCCCCAGCCCATCCCTAGAGTCTGTTCAACTCTTTTTGTAGATTTTTTAATCTACGGATCTAGGGATAATATGGGAATTGTCCTGGAGTCCTAAACCAAATGCCAAAGCTTAGGACATTTCGTCCTAGAATCTCTCTTTAGTCCTAATCAGTCCTGCTTTGCAGATGATCTGGTACAAAGTTAATCTTTCCTACTTTCTCTGAAACAGAGTGAACTTTCTTCACTATTTTACAACAAACCTGGTAAGGGTAAAAACCCCTGCATTGTGTATTTTGTCTTTGAAGTGCAACTTACTACAAAGTTGATATCTCCTCCCCGCCCCCAAACACACACACACACACACACACACACACACACACACACATCATTTGACATAATACAGGGCATAGCATTCTACAGTAGAAAGTATCCACTATGACAAATGAAAAATACAAGTATGGATAGGATGAACAAAATATTTTTAATATTTCCGGATAATGCAATACATGAAGGTTCTTCACATTTTTTTTATTCCAGTGATAAAAGCTAGGCATTTTAAATTTCAACTGAATTCAATTTCAATCAAATATGCTGAGATTTTATTGGTTTATTTAGAAATATTTTTGGTTTATTTTTTAATGTACTTCTCATCTTTAGCAATTTAGGTTTGGTCACTTATTTAGCCTTTGTAAGAAACTATTGCCCTTATTGGCAGGACTCCATTGGATGCCAAGGATACTTATATTTTAATCACAGAGAACTACTTGAAAGCAAGACAGGTTTTGGTAGACTGAATAAATTCATATACTTGTCTCATGTTTTTTAAAGTAGGGTTTGTAGCCCTTAAAACCCCGGACATTCTTGAAGATCTATAGATTCTATGCAATTTAACAATTTTTGTTTTTTGATTTGTTCTAGTTTTTGACAAATATATATAATATATATTACATATGTTATATATATTTCAAGGTCATGAGAATAAGCATCTCATAACCAGTCACTGACACTCAGTTTCAGTCTCAGGGTTCAGGCTTAGATTTGTGTTTCTGTGCAATAATAACAAGCACTACTACTAATCATTAGGAGCAAAGAAAACCTGGAGAGTGGGGGTACTTACTTGTAATGCTTTTCTGCTTGTTGAAACCACAGTCTTGTAAGTTTTCAAATAAAATTTAAATGATGTTTAGTATTTCCTAAACATTGTTTATTTTTAAAAATATTGTTTTTATTTATCTTTAGACAGAGGGGAAGGGAGGGAGAAAGAGAGGGAGAGAAACATCAACATGTGGTTGCCTCTCACGTACCTCCTACTGGGGATCTGGCCTGCAACTCAGGCATGTACCCTGACTGGGAATCGAACCGCGACTCTTTGGTTTGGAGGCCAGCGCTCAATCCCCTGAGCTGCACCAGCCAGGGTTCTAAACATTATTTAAACTTTTCCATTTTAAAATATGGGCAGGTTTATAATCATAGTGTCTGTATGATCATTTCCATGCAAATTATGTGTTATATGCATAGCAGGTATGGTTAGCTAGCATTTCTAATATCTGAATCAGAAAACTTCACTGTAGAAAGGCTAGCAGGCAGTGTACTGCTATTAGAAGGGCGAAATGGGCCTTTTGATCTTGCATGGACAAATTACAGGATCTTAATTTGGAGGCAATGTAGAAAGAAAATATAATGCACATGACGTATAATAATTACCTGTATTTTGCCTTATTTAATGCACAGCCATGTTTTTGTGCATATTATATCTGGGATTATTATACCCATGGCATGTAATCATTATGCCCATGTATAATGCACACCCTTGTTTTTCCCTCAAAAATTTGGGCAAAATAGTGTGCATTATACATGGCAAAATACAGTAATAACCTAGAGGTCTTAACCTATAAACTAACCTATAACCTATAAACTAACACATTAAAAATTTTTCATGAAAGGAGTATTCACATTTAGTGGATGAATAAAATGATAAAGTACCCTCAACATTAGAACTTTTTTCCTGCCATAGGTGTTGTACAAATAATTTTAATTTTCAGTGTTTTGTTTTTTTGTTTGTTTTTACTTTAGAATTTCAGATGAAAGACTGCAGACCCGAAAAAGATTTCATCCAGCCCAGCAGCAGGTCTTCACATTGCACATCAGAATTAAGTTGCACCCACTTCAGAGCAAACTGTCATGTCAGTGCTCATTGTACTGACTGAGGACAAATAATAAAGTTTCCCTGGACATAAAGTACAGAAAGTACAATTTTTAAAATTTAGCTGTGTTTATGCATTTGGCTGGATTTGACCCAAGAGTTGCAAGTTTGGACGAGAGAGAATGTATTATCCCCAATGACCTCCAATGACTGAAATCTACTAATATTCATCGAAAAGAGACATCAAATGGTGACCACTATATGGTAGTAGGTCAATAGGCTCGTCACAAACGTGTGAAGGCTTCAAGCCCATTGAAGTGGGGAGAGCATGAACTTTTTTTGTCATGTCAACTTGAATTTCACATTAAGTAATGTAATGTGAAGTAGCCATGTTAATTCAGTTTTTATCAGAAGTTTATAGAGCTGTGTGGCTTTCAGAATTGTGGATAAAGAATGATGGGCTTGTACAGGTTCTATCACTTGTTAGCTATTTGATTTCGAGAGAGTTACTTCTTGGTGCCTCAGGATAGTCATTTATAAATTGAGGGATGATTTATCGTGAGTATTAAACCAGCTGATGTCACATATAATGACGTAGCTTTTATACAAATTCCAAAGATGTAGGTTCTTTGAGTTCTAGCTTGAGCAATCAAATCTGGCTAATTCAAGCTAAAGGCAGCGGACTGGGGGAATATGGATGACTAAAAACACCTGAAGAATGAGACGAACCATCAGGAAGGATTCTAACTGGAGGAGCAGAGGAAGCAGGGTTAATGTGGGATCATTGTCTCCTGCAACTCTCTTTGCGTGCTCTCCCAGTTAAGACAGGGGGTGCAGGGGAGCAAAGCTTTCAGCCACTCACCCCAAGTGAAGTGTCAGCTCCTAGACTGTAGGTGGAGACATGGTTGGGAGGGGTGTTCCAACCCCGTAGCCATAATTTATGTACCAAGATTATGTCCTGTAAGAAGCAAATCACTTTCTTTGCTTTCCAGTTTTAGTAAGTATTATAAACATACAGGGTCCCTGGCTGAATGGTTCCATTAGTTGGAGCATCATCCTGTACACCAAAAGGTTGCAGATTTGATTACTGGTCAGGGCACATACCTAGGTTGAGGGTTCCATCTCCAGTCAGGATGCAAACAGTAGGCAATTCATTGATGTTTCTCTTTCACATTGATATCTCTTTCTCTTTCTTCCTCTCTCCCTAAAATCAATAAACATATCCTCAGGTAAGCATTAAAAATAAATAAATAGACACAGAGGGAAAGGAGCCATCGAGAGAGGAATAACATTATTTGGGTAACATAGTATTTAAAAGTCTAATCTCAGATCTTGGCCTTGCAGTTAATGTGTGTGACATGGGGCAAATTACTCTCATCTTTACAACAAGTAATAATGGTGCTTGCTTCATATAGTTGCAGTGATGTTCAATGGGATGGTTGATGCAAAGCAGAGGTCCCCAACCTTTTTGGCACCAGGAACCAGTTTCAGGGAATACAATTTTTACACAGCCCAGGTTGGGGAGAGGGATGGTTTGGGGATGATTCAAGCTCACTACATTCAAGCTCACCTCCTGCTGTGCAGCCAGGGTCCTAACAGGCTGCAGACTGGTACTGGTCTGTGGCCGGAGGTTGAGGACCCCTGATATAAAACACACAAAAAAGCAAGGCCCCTGTAGAGCTCACCAAGAGGTTCTTTTTATGCACTTACACTCATCTTTTTATGCACTTACACTCATCTTTATGTTAAACTTTGGCAGGTTTCAAACCAAACATCTAACCAAAGGTAAATCTTTAAGTCATTCTGCTGTATCCTTTGGTTCACAAAAGTAAATACAGCAACCACTAGAATGCATAACTCCACATCAAAGCCGCTCCCAGGGAGGCGGTCTGTAATAGGGGCTGGTTAAAATGTCACTAAGAGCTTTCTGAAGGCACAGTTTGGTTTTATTCCTTCCTCCCTCCCTCCCTCCCTTCCTTCCATTCCACTTTCAAGGGCTGGGCCATCTCACCAATGCTGGGAACACTTGGGGTTCAGAATATATTTTAGGTATGTTTTAAGATAATGCTAATTGATTTCCTTCCTTTGAATATTACTTAGTTATTTCACTAAAATACAATAACCTGGAAAAATACATATATTTAAATACCTGCTCCCAGATATTAGAAAAACAAACTACACCACAAGACAAAACAGAAAAGTCGTGACCTGAAAACATGCAGGGATGTCAGGAGAGCAGTGGCATATTTGAGCTGATAAGAATTATTGATAAGGAAATTCAGTCCAGCAGTTTCCCAGACCTTCCCTAGTGTTTCCTAATTTCTCAGAAGTCAATACAAGTCCGGGGTTGTAAACTATCAAATATGATAAGTTTGGTGGATAAAGGAGTTTGGAAGAAGAAAGAAACAAAATTGGTCACAAAATACTGAATTGTCCAAGAGCAGCAATTCCTTCTGCTGCCAAGTATTCCCATGGCCTCCCAGAGTCAAACAATCTGATTGCTTTTTTTCCTTGCCTGACTCTGAACTTGTTGAAATCATAGGGTCCTTCTGCTCTCAAAGCAGAAGGTAGACGGGGTGGGGAGTGGGACATCCTAGGCTTGGAAGGGCCAGAAGTGACAGCATGGAATATGCCTGCTGGGCCATGCCTGTGAATTAAAAACACAGAGTGGGTATGTGAGGGCAAATGTCCTTGAAAATGATCCCTGGTTGGGATTTGGATTACACTTAAGTACCACTGGCAACCTTGTTGTGGTATTTGTTATTTTCAATGGTAAAGGCTTTGGTTTTCATCCAAGAAGCCCTTAACTAGGGTAGCTATGGAATCAGAATCTCAGCTCCTACCCTACAAGGATGGATTTCTCTACTATTGTGTGATCTACTTTCTCTAAAATAAGCAGTTAGAGATATTCTCCAACCCAGCCCAGTTAAATTTCATGATTCAGCTGGCTGATAAGAGATTAGCTAAAACATGCCTTTTCTGAATAACCAACATAATTCTGAAGAATGTTTAAAGTTCCATGAGGTATAAACTGCCAGACATTGGCACAGGTGGTGACAGAACAAGTCACTAAGAGAGTAAGGGAGGCTACTAAGATCAAGAGAGAACAGGGCTGAGGACTCCATTTAAAACCATGGGAGTGTGGAAGGTGCCATAGACAAGGGAGAATGGGAGAAGAGGGGACAGTGAATGGAGGCCACAGTCCTGACAATCCTTGGGGAAGAAACTTCCATCAGAGGGGCTGGCCTGCTCCACTGTGGATAAAGTTGGGCGGGAGTGAGAGCAGCTGAGCTGGGAGGGAAATCTGCACAGCTGTGGGTGGACTGCTCTGGCTTCGTGAGGACAAGAAGGAAGTCGGTCTCCAAGAGCAGCACTGAGGACAGGGGGCTGTTTTCTCTCTCTGTTGATTTGTTCTAAAGGCAACCCAGATAGGGATAGTCCTGATCACAGCCAAAAATAAATAGGAAATCTGGAAGTGTGGCCTGCCTCTTGCTGAAAAATATCCCAGACTGCTAGAATTCTCTCATAAAGGGTAATCTAAAAACCTCAAAAACATTTTCCTCCCTTAAAATTATTCTGTAGATTATGTCACCTCTTATCCCTAGTAAATGTCTCTTGATTTGATCTGTGTACACCACAAGTGTGTTAGTGTCCTGACCCATCTATTTTTGTTCTCCATAATTCACCGTGTATGTGTGAACTGGTTTCAATTTGGCTTAAATATCCAGAGAGAGGGACCCAGTTCTCTTCTCACAGAAGAACTCTTGGCCAAAGCCTATGAGGTTAGCCTTTTAAATACATTCTAATTTTGATATTATTAAAAACAAAGCATAAGACTTTGATTATATTTATGAAAGAAAAACAAATGTGACTGTCATTGAGCAAATCAGGAAAATAATTCCTGATATGATAAAGGGAAGGTTAGGATTCTGAGCTTGCAATGGGGATGGCCACTTAGACTATGAGAAAAGTGCTGAAATTCCCCAAATCATTTCTGAGGATAGACTATATTTTACTTTTAACAATATATCAAAAACTCTTTCCTGTTTTGGAAACACCTATTTTTATGACTTTGAGAAGAAAAATAATATAATCTACAACTTAAATTAAGACGTTAGAGCAATTAAGCTTCATATAGTAAAAAATCCAAAAGTTTTTTAAATAAATAAATTGGTAATTAAGCACAAGAAATTAGGTCAGTGATCACACATATCTTAATATAGTTAAATATTTTAATTATTTGTTTTTTCTGATATATCTAGGATTTTTGTTTTCAACATGACATTTTCCTCATGGTAAAAATAAATAAATTGGCTGACCTCTAAGATGGACCTTTCTCAAATGAACACTCTAAATAGCAAGCTTCGGCCAGTGAAGATAGAGACCTAAGTAAACACACCTTGCCTCTGTGCACAACTATAGCAAAAAATACAACTAGACTACAAAACAAACATCACTCAGAATAGTCAGAAAATCAAGCTGTGTGGAAGTCTGACAACAAAGGATTTGAAGAAGCCACACCCATCCAGGTGGGTAGAAGGGGCTGAGACATGGAGAGGTGGAGAGGCTCATAGCGGCTCAGAGAAGCAGAGCGGTACAGAGAGGCACGGAGATGGGAACAGGTGGTCCCACACCAACATGTAGTGGATAAAATTGGAGGGATACCTCCTGAGTGAGTGAAACCACACCAGGCCAGACCACCCAGTCCAGGGTTCTAGCACTAGGAAGATAAGTCCCCATAATGTCTGGCTATAAAAACCAGTGGGGGTTGGGGCAGAGGAAGAAACTGCAGGATTTTTGAGCATTCAAGAGACTCCTCTTAAAGAGCCTGCAACAGACTTAGGATTCACACAAACCGAGCCCCTCTGGGATTCAGCACCAGGGCAACTGATGGAAGGGCACCAGTGGCATATGGGGAGAAATTGAAGTGGCTGTCAACAGAGCAAGTACAAGGAGACAGCTTCCTCTCAGGCAAAACTCCAGAGGCCACACAGTGGCCTTGTCCTCTTTCTGAGCCCTTCTCCACACAGAGCAACAGAACAGTGACATAGGTTGCCTCACCCTGGTGATTACTTAAGGCTCCACCCCATACACTTAACAAGTATGCTTTTCTGCAATAGGCCACCTTAGGAAGTCAAAGACGCTCTACCTAATACACAGGAAGAAACATAGGAAGGCTACCAAAATGAGGAGAGAAAGGAATATGGCCCAAATGAAAGAACAGAACAAAACTCCAGAAAAAATAACTTTAAAAAATGGAGATAAGCAATCTATCAGATGCAAAGTTGAAAACACTGGTTATTAGGATGCACCAGGAACTCACTGGGTACTTCAACAGCATTAAAAGACCTAGGCAGAAATTAAGGTTAAACTAAGTGAAATAAAGAAAAATCTGCAGGGAACCAACTGGGGAGGACATGACACCAAGAATCAGATTGATAATTTGGAACACAAGGAAGGATAGAGCATTCAGTCAGAAGGTTGAAAAAAGAATTTTTAAAAAATGAGGCTTGGCTTAGGAACTTCTGGGACATCTTTAAACAAACTAACATTTGAATCATAAGGGAGCCTGAAGGAGAAGAGGGAGAACAAGAAATTGAAAATTTATTTGAAAAAATAATGAAAGAAAAGTTCCCTTATTTGGTGATGGAAATTGATATACAAGTCCAGGAAACACAGAGTCCCAAACAAGATGGACCCAAAGAGGACCACACCAAGACAAATCATATTTAAAATGTCAGAAGTTAAAGATAGAGAGAACCTTAAAAGCATCAAGAGAAAAACAGTCAGTTACCTACGGGGGAGTTACCTCTAGACTATCAGCTGATTTCTCAAAAGAAGCTTTGCAGGTTAGAAGAGACTGGCAAGATGTATTCAAAGTGATGAAAACCAAGTACTTACAAGCTAGATTACACTATCCTGCAAGACTGTCATGTAGACTAGAAGGGCATATTAAGTGCTTCTCAGACAAGATTAAGCTAAAGGAATTCATCATCACCAAGCCATTATTGTATGAAATGTGAAAGGGACTTATTTAAGAAAAAGAAGAAGATCAAAACTAAGAACATTAAAATGGCAATAAATTCACAGCTATCAACAATTGAATCTAGAAAACAAATTAAGCAAACAAACAGAACAGAACAGAAACAAATGAAAAATGTGGAGATAATTTGAGAGGTTATCAGTTGGGAAGGGGGTGGGGGAGAATAAGGTAATGGTGCAGGGATCAAGAAGTACATATTGGTAGGTACAGAATAGACTGGGATAAGAAAAATGTAGGAAATAGAGTAGCCAAAGAACTCATATGCATGACCCATGGACATGAACTAAGGGGTGGGTTGCCGGAGGAAATGGAGGGTAGAGGGGGGCAAAGGGGGAACTTGGGACAGCTGTACTAGCACAATCAATAAAATTTATTCTAAAAATAAACATTAATTTGGGCATTGAAAAACTAAAAATAATAAGATTAGTATTAGGTGTAGTTTTAGTGTTAAGGTGAATATTTTGAATTAACATTAGAGGTAGGGCTAGGGTTAGGCTTAGGGTTAAGTTTTAGAATTAGTATTAGAGTTAAGTTTATAGTTAAGGTTAGGTTTAGAGTAAGGTTTAAGTTTAGCATAGATATAGGGTTAGAGTTAAGGTTAGGGTTAGGGTTAAAGTTAGGGTTGTGGTTAAATTTAGGAATAGGGTAAGGGTTAATTTTTATGGTTAGAAAGTTAGAATTAGAAATTATCTTAAAGTTAGGGCTGAGATTAGGTATAGGGTTTAGTTTACAGGTAGTGGTTAGATTAGGATTTTGACTAGGGTTAAAATCAGGGATAGGTTTAGAATTAAGATTAGGGCTATCATTAGGTTTAAAGTTATATTCACAGGTTAGGATTAGGGTAAGAGTTAGGATTAAGGATAGGTATAGGTTTAAGGTTAGTGTTAGGTTAGGTTAGTATTTGGGCTAAGGATAGGGTTAGGTTTAAGTATAGGGTTAGCCTCAGACTTTAACAAATAGACATAATTTCAGTAAATGTGCAGGTCTTAATATAGTTAGTTACTTTGATTATTTTTCTGATGGATATAGTATTTTTCTTTCAATATGATTCATTCATGTAGAAATAAACTGGCTGGCCTCCAAGACAGATCTTTCTAATATGAATAATCTAAATGCTGTGCTTTGTACTATGTGCTTAAACATAACAATATATATTCAAACTTCAAATTCTCAGTGGATCTCCTGACAAAAAACTTAGTAAGAAATAAAGGAAGAAGGGCTACCACATGTTGTATCTATTTCCTTTTAAAAACAATCCCTAGTACTGCTAAATAGCAAAGTTTTAAATCAAATGTTTTAGTCACTTTCCATGTAGACACTGCCACAGTGTACATCATACAACACACACTATCTGGACAACAAACCTATAAGTCTGATGAATTGTATAGACAAACTGTGATGGAGAATTCCTTGAAAATGGGGTCTCAGGCATCGTCTAGCCATTGGCCCTTTGAAAGAGATTAGCCAGATCCACTAAACATGACTTTATCCAGCATTGGAATGCATCCAAAGGAAATACAAAAGAGTCTGACATCAGAAAACATCTGTTGACTTTGGAGCATCCATATCAATAACAGCAAAACGTATGGCAGATGTGGGACTACTCTGTCAAGGTAAAAGGAATGTCAAATATGAAAAAAAAATCAAGAGGAAATTGAGATAGGAGCTTGGAAATTCTTCTATCATTTTGTGAATATGAAATTAATTAGGCTACTTCTAAAAATTTGGCCTCAAAAACAATTCTAATATGGTATTTTCAGTTTTCCATTATCTTACACAAAAATCTGGTTATAGATATATAAAAAAATCAATAATTATATGACCTCAACCCTCTAGTTTGGCCTAAAATGATCATAGTAACCATCACTAATGAATGATACCATGAAGAAGTAAAGTTAGTTGTCAAAATGTTTAGCAATATTTATCTAAATGTTCTTATATATTTGAAAAAGGAAGTGTTGAAAGTTCTTATTTGATCTCTTCATCTAAATTTACTAGAATCAAGAGAAATATATACGGTGAGGCAAAAGTAGGTTTATAGTTATTCTTATGGAAAATAACACAATAATTAATAAATAATAATACAAAAATAAACTTTGTATTTTGACACGCACAACTGTAAATTTACTTTTGCCCCCTTCATGTACAAAAAGACTTCTGAGGGAAAAAAACCTTAAATTTCTATCCTTAATTGTTAGAGGAAAATAAAATTAGTGTATTGTTTTTCAGAGTCTTTTTTTCTCTGCCTGTGGGTGTTTCCTAAGGGTCTGCCACAGGTTTCTTCTCTTCTCATTGTACACAACCTTCCTGCTCTATCTTATCTTCTCCAGTGAATTGCTGTCATGAGTGCCGAGAATCCCAAGCCCATACCAGACTATCCTGAGCCTTGGACCTTTGCTTTCAATAAAATGCTAGACAGCTACAATTTCATATTTCAGAAACAAAAGTAATGTACACAAAAAGTGCTAGAGCTAATAAGTGATTTCAGCAAGAATTTGGGACACAGGTCAGTTTTTTTTTTAAAAACTCAATTTTATTTCTACACAAGAGCAATGAATAATCCTGAAGGAAAATTAAGAAAACTATTCCATTAACAATATCATCAATAATAACAAGATGCTTAGGAATAAACTTAACAAAAGAAATGCAAGTACACTGAAAACTACAAAACATTATTTTTAAAATATCAGTTAAATAAATTGGAAAATAGTCCATGTTTATCGATTGAAAGACTTAATTTTATTAAGATGGCAATACTCTCCAAATTGATTTCCAGATTCAACATAATCCCTCTCAAAATCCAACTGATTTATGTGCACATATTTAAAAGCTGATCCTAAAATCCATATGGAAATTTAAAAAATCCAGATAGCCAAAGTAGTCTTAGAAAGGATGAACAAAGTTGGTAGACTCAACACCTCCTAATTTCAAAACTTTCTAAAAAGCTATAGTAAATAAGACTGTGAGGTGTAGTCATGAGGATAGACATAGATAAATGGAATTAAACTGAGAGTCCAGAAATAAACCTATACACTTATGTTCAACTGATTTTGTACAAGGATATCAAAACACTTCAATGGGGGAAAGAACAGCTTTTTCCAACAAATGGTGGTGAATATCCACCTGCCAAAGAATGATTTTGAAAAATTTACTGAAGCTGAATGCAGCCTCTCACAACACCATATATAAAAATTAACTAGAAATGGATCAAAAACCTAAATAAAAGACCTAAAAATCTATTAAACTCTTGGACAAAACATAGGCTTAGATCTTCATGATCTTGGATTAGGCAATGGTTTCTTAGATGCGACATGAAAAGCACAAGCAACAAAAGAAAAATAAATTGGATTTCATCAAAATTAAAACTTTTGTACTTAAAATAACACTATAAAGAAAGAAAAAAGGCAACCTACAAAGTGGGAGAAAATATTTGCAAATCATGTATCCATTAAGGATCTAGTTTCCAAAATATACAAAGACCTCTCACTCTTCAGTAACAAGGACAAATAACCCCATTTAAAATAGATATATAAAGGTTTCAATTTATTTGTATTATTTTGGAATGTACTTACATTAAGTAAAAGTAATCCATATCTATGTCTAAATATTAGACAACATTCTACCTGATTTTAAAATTTCCTTGGATAATTTCATTAGGTGAGTAATTCATACTGACAAATGAGAGGAGGGAACCCCCCAAAACCAGAATTTATTTATTAAATATTATGTATTTATTCTTACATGTTTAAACTTAAGTCACTTTCAAACTATTCTCCACTTGATCCAATACATCTATCAAGACATTTTTTCCTCAAAACAGTTTTTGAACTCAATAAGTTTGATGCCTTTTAGTGCTTCTGCTGCTTTTTGTTTCACCTCTTCCACATTGGCAAAATGTTTCCCTTTGAGGTGTTTTTTCATTGGGGGAAACAACAACAAAAACAAAAGTTGCTCAGAGTGAGGTCAGATGAATAAGGAGGGTGGGGCATGGGGGTCATGATGTTTTTGGTCAAGAACTGCTGAACACTCAGTGCGGTGTGGGCAGGTGTGCTTGTAAATTATCCATCATGAAATGGCAAACAGGTTGAAAGAGTCTCCAAAACGAAAAATTCACTGAAGCTGAAGGCAGCCTCTCACAACACCACCAGCTGGTACACTGATACGGGTTCTTAGACACTAGTAGAGGAAGCCTGTACTACAAGGGGCCCATCATCCAGAAGATAATTCCATTTTCTTGGGAGATTTTCCTTCATATAAAAGTAATAATTTTATATGTTTTAGAAAAAAAATTTAAGCAAGTTTCTCTTAACTATTCCCCCCTCTTATTAAAATTACTAGCTCAATATTTTGTTGTTACTGAAACCTATTTTTAGAATAAAATTTTGTTTACTGTCTTCAAAAAGTGAAATGGCCATATGACCTGAGTAGATATTTCTCCAAAGAAACTTATATAAATGGCAAAAAAATACCCCACATGAAAATACACATATACTCAATATCATTACTCAGTAAGAAGATGCAAATTAAAACCACAATGAGGTATCAGTTCACAAGTACTAGGATGTCAATAATCAAAATAACAGACAATAACAAGTGTTGACAAGGATGTGGAGAAATTGGAAACTTCATACATTACTGGTTGGGATGTTAAATGATACAGCCACTTTGGAAAACAGTCCAGCAGTTACTCAAAAGAGTAAAACATAGAAATACCATATAACTCTGCAATTCCACTCTTAGGTATATACCCAAGAGGACAGAAAATATGTCTACATGAAAACTTATACACTAATGTTCATAGCAGCATTATTCACAATAACCAAAAAGTAGGAAGAACTCAGGGTCCATTAACTCAAGAATGGTTAAACAAATTGTGATATATCCATACAGTGGAATATTATTCAGCTACAAAAGGTGTGAAGTATTGATAGAAGCCACAATGTGGATGAACCCTAAAATATGCTCAGTGAAATTTCAGGCACAAAAAAAACATATACTATGTAAATCTATTCATATGAAATATCCAGAATAGGCAATGTCCAGAATGGAGACAAAAAGTAGATTATTGATTACCAGGAGGATAATGGAGCAATGGAGAATGCCAACGAGATGTTTTCTTAAAATTCTTACCCAAGGAGGACCCACTGCAGGCATGCACACACACACCAGGTGGCTGGCGAGGGCTGGCAAGCGCGTGTGCGGACCCGTGACCGCGTGGGCTGGCGAGGGCTTCCGCAGCTTGGCTCCCAAGGGGCCTGCAAGGGTGTGCACAGATCGGCGAGGGCAGGTGTAAACCGGCGCCCGAATGGGAAGCGAGTGCAGAGCGATCTGCAGAAATAGTGAATCCCTGGCCAAAAGTGTCACAGAGCTGTCCAGAGACCTTGGAGTAGAGACTGGAGACAGGATTAATGGGACACTCCTGAAGCTGACTTCCTCCCTTTTCCATAGTCCCCATTTTGAGCGGGAAGGCGACGCCCCCAAAGAGCCAAATGCAGGGAAAGCACACAATAGAAGACCCTAAATTGACCAGTCCTGGGGCACCCACCCTGGGCGGGTGCCAGACGAGTGGGCAAGGTCAGGCGAATAAGCACCCAGGCAGGCAGGTGATCCTGCCAGCCGGGAAGCGTGCTCAAGGAGCCAGCGTGAGTGTGCAGAGCGATCCACAGAAAGAGTGGATCCCTGGCCGAAGGGGGTCACAGAGCTGCCCAAAACAGGAGTCAGACACAGGCAATAGACTCCTGGAAAGTTCAAATGACCCAAGGTCATATAGGGTCAACAACTGACCTCATCAGAGGCAGGCCCAGAAAGAAAAGGAAGAAAAAGCACCAAATAAATAAATAAATAAATAAATAAAAAGACCCACCTACTACCATAGATGTTGAATCCACAAAGTCAGGAAATCTAGACAGATCAATTGAAGCAGAAGCAAAAATAAATAAATAAATAAATAAATAAATAAATAACTTACTTACTTAAGAGACTCTCACAAAAATGGGAGGAAAAAGAAGTTCCTCCTAAATGAGTAGAAAAGGGGACTCCGCACAGAGAGAGCTAAATGAAATAGAGGGAAGGGAACTATCGGATATTGAATTCAAAAACAATGGTTCTAAGGAAGCTCAATGAGCCCAGCCAGCTCAAAGATAACTATGAGAAACTGCAGAGAAACTATCAGGATCTTACAGCAAACTATATCAACCTAGAAAAGGACATAGAAACTATCAAGAAGACACAAGAGGATATGAAGAATATCATTTCTGAATTGAAGAACACAGTAGAAGGAATCCAAAGCAGGCTGGATGAATCAATGAGATGGAGGATAAGGTAGAAAAAAGCTCCCAGAAAGAACAAGAAATGGAAAAAAGACTCAAAAAGAATGTAGAGGCATTTAGGGAAATTCAGGAAAACCTGAAACGTAATATTATCCATATAATAGGAATACCAGAAGGAGAAGAAGAGAACAAGGGATAGAGAACCTCCTAGAAGAAGTAATGATGGAAAATTTCTCCAATTTGAGGAGAGAAAAGGTCTCATGGATCTAGGAGGCGCAGAGGACCCTACTCAAGAGAGACCCAAGGAAGTCCACTCCAAGACACATCATCATTAAAATGGTAACTATCAAAGACAAAGAGAGAATCCTGAAGGCAGCAAGGGAGAAGAAGAAAGTAACATACAAGGGGGCCCCGATACGCCTAGGAGCTGACTTCTCAACAGAAACACTACAAGCCAGAAGGGAATGGCAAGAAATATTCCAAGTAATGAAAAGCAAGGGCCTACAACCAAGGCTGCTCTACCCAGCAAGGCTCTCAAAATAGAAGGGGAAATAAGGAGTTTCCCAGACAAGAGAAGACTAAAAGAATACATCTCTACCAAACCAGCACTCCAAGATATGCTAAAGGGACTGGTTTAAGAAGATGAAAGAAAAGAGTGAGACAGAGAAAAACACAAGTGCAAAGAGAAGAAATGAATAGGTTTCTATCAATAATAACTCTCAATGTAAATGGACTAAATGCCCCAATCAAAAGACACAGGGTAGCTGAATGGATAAGAAAACATAACCCACACATATGCTGCCTACAAGAGACCCACCTCAGAGCAAAAGACCTACACAGATTGAAAGTAAATGGATTGAAAAAAATATTCCAAGAAAATGAGCAAGAGAAGAAAGCAGAAGTTGCAATAGTTACATCAGAGAAAATAGATTTCAAAACAAAGGCCATAAAAACGGACCCAGAGGGGCACTTTATAATACTTAAAGGAACACTCTATCAGGAAGACATAAACATTGTAAACTTATATGCACCCAACATAGGAGTACCCAAATATTTAAGGAAAATCTTGCTCGACTTCAAAAAAGATACGGACAGCAACACACTGATAGTAGGGGATTTCAACACCCCACTGTCAAAAATGGACAGATCTTCCAAACAAAACATCAATGAGGATATTGTGGAGCTGAATGATGCACTGAATCGAATAGACTTAACTTACATATACAGAAGCTTACATCCCAAAGAAGCAAAATATGCATTCTTTTCAAATGCTCATGGAAGTTTTTCAAAGACAGACCACATGATAGGACACAAAGCAAGCCTCAGCAAATTGAGGAGAATTGAAATAATACGAAACTTTTTCTCAGACCACAAGGGCTTGAAACTGGAAATCAACCTCAAAGAGAAACTTCAAAAACTTGCAAACTCATGGAGACTGAACAGTACACTATTAAACAATGAATGGGTCAATAATGAGATAAGATAAGAAATCATAAAATTTCTGGAAACAAATGAAAATGAACAGACAACAGTCCAAAACCAATGGGACACAGCAAAGGCGGTCCTGAGAGGGAAGTTCATAGCAATACAGGCTTATCTAAAAAAGGTAGAAACATTTCAAATAAAAGACCTAACACTACAACTTCAAGAACTGGAGAAACAACAACATATAAATCCTAGAGCAAGTAGAAGGAAGGAAATAGTCAAGATTAGAGCAGAACTGAATGACATAGAGATGAAAAGAACAATTCAAAGGATCAACCAATCCAGGATCTGGTTCTTTGAAAAGATAAATAAAATCGACAAGGGTTAAAACAGACTCATCTAGAAAAAACGAGGACCCAAATCAATAATATCAGAAATGAAAGAGGAGAAATAACAACTGATACCACAGAAATACAAAGGATTGTCAGAAACTACTATGAACAATTATATGCCAAGAAATTTGAAAATCTTGATGAAATGGACAAATTTCTAGAAAAGTATATATAATCTTCCAACTTTGAAGGAGGGAGAAACAGAAAGCTTGAACAGACCGATA
This sequence comes from Pteronotus mesoamericanus, assembly GCF_021234165.1. Taxonomy (NCBI): domain Eukaryota; kingdom Metazoa; phylum Chordata; class Mammalia; order Chiroptera; family Mormoopidae; genus Pteronotus; species Pteronotus mesoamericanus. The sequence continues at coordinate 79,638,396 of NW_026555321.1, read as the reverse complement.
ACAGCTGGGGAAATTGAAGCAGTAATCAAGAAACTCCCAGCACACAAAAGCCCAGGGCCTGATGGTTTCACAGGAGAATTTTGCAAAACATTTAAGGAAGAACTAACCCCTGTCCTTCTCAGACTATTCCAAAATATCCAAGAGGAGGGAAGACTCCCAGACTCTTTTTATGAGGCCAGCATCACCTTAATCCCAAAACCAGATAAAGACCCTACAAAGAAAGAAAACTGCAGGCCAATTTTGCTGATGAACATAGATGCTAAAATCCTCAACAAAATATTGGCAAACTGCATCCAACAATACATTCAAAAGATTATCCACCACGATCAAGTGGGATTCATCCCAGGGATGCAGGGATGTTTCAATATATGCAAGTCAACAAACGTAATACATCACATAAATAAAAGACAAGACAAAAACACGTGATCATCTCGATAGATGCCAAAAAAGCATTCGATAAGGTACAGCACCCATTTAAGATCAAAACACTCAGCAAAATGGGAATATATGGGGCATTCCTCAACATAATAAAGGACATATAGGAAAAACATCCAACATCATACTAAATGGGCAAAAACTAAAAGCTTTGCCACTAAGATCGGGAACAAGACAAGGATGTCCGCTTTCACCACTTCTTTTCAACATGGTATTGGAAGTCCTAGCCACAGCAGTCAGACAAGAAAAAGAAATAAATGGCATCCAAATAGGAAAGGAGGAAGTAAAACTATCATTGTGTGCGGATGACATGATAGTGTACATAGAAAACCCTGTAGACTCCACCAAAAAACTACTCAACCTAATAAGTGAATTTGGCAAAACAGCAGGATACAAAGTCAATATTCAGAAATCAAAGGCATTTTTGTACACCAGCAATGCAATAGAAGATGAAGAAATCAGAAAAAAAATTACTATTTGATATAGCAACAACAACAACAAAAAAAGTACCTAGGAATAAATTTAACCAAGGAGGTAAAAGACCTGTATGCAGAAAACTATACAGCATTGAAGAAAGAAATTAAGGAAGACGCAAATAAATGGAAGCATATACTGTGCTCATTGATTGGAAGAATTAACATCATCAAAATGTCTATACTACCCAAAGCAATGTATAGATTCGATGCAATCCCTATTAAAATACCAATGACGTATTTCACAGAAAGAGAACAGACATTTCAAAATTTATATGGAACCATAAACGACACCGAGCAGCTACAGCAATTTTGAGAAAGAAAAACAAAGTAGGAGGGATCACAATACCGGACATCAAACTATATTACAAAACCACTATACTCAAAACAATCTGGTACTGGCACAAGAACAGACCCATAGACCAGTGGAACGGAATAGAAAGCCCAGAAATAAGCCCAGTTCTATATGGGCAACTAATATTTGACAAAGGGGGCAGAAGCATAAAATGGAGCAATAATAGCCTCTTCAACAAATGGTGTTGGGAGAGCTGGATGGCTGCATGCAAAAAATTGAAATTGGATCATCAGCTGACACCACACACAAAGATAAACTCAAGATGGATAAAAGACTTAAATATAAGTCGCAACACCATCAAAGTCCTAGAGGAGAACATTGGCAGGAAACTCTCAGATATCTCACGCAGCAATTTTTTTTGCCTGTCTCCTAAAGCAAGGGACATAAAGGAAAGAATAAACAAGTGGGACCTCATCAAAATAAGATTCTGCATGGCTAAAGAAAACATCAGCAAAATGAAAAGGGAGCCAACTCTATGGGAAAATATATTTGCTAATGATACATCAGATAGAGGTTTGATCTCCAAGATATATAAAGAACTCACTCGACTCCACTCCAAGAAGACAAATGATCCAATCAAAAAGTGGGCAAAAGACCTGGGCAGATGCTTTTCCAAGGAGGAGATACAGAGGGCCCAGAGGCATTTGAAAGGATGCTCAGCATCACTAGCCATCAGAGAAATGCAGATCAAAACCACCATGAGGTACCCCCTCACACTGGTCAGAATGGCCATGATAAACAGATCAACAAACAACAGGTGCTGGCGAGGCTGTGGAGAAAAGGGGACACTAGTACACTGTCGGTGGGAATGCAGACTGATGCAGCCATTGTGGAAAGCAGTGTGGAATTTCCTCAAAAAGCTGAAAATGGAACTGCCTTTTGATCCAGGGTTTCCCCTGCTGGGACGCTACCCTAAGAATCCTGAAACACCACTTCAAAAGAACTTATGCACCCCAATGTTCGTAGCAGCACAATTGACAATAGCCAAGTGTTGGAAGCAACCCAAATGCCCATCAGTAGATGATTGGATCAAAACATGATGGTACATTTACACAATGGAATACTACACAGCAGAAAGAAAAAAAGAACTACTAAACATCATGACAGCTGGATGGAACTAGAGAGTATTTTGCTAAACGAAATAAGCCAAGGGGTTAAAGACAAATACCATATGATCTCACCTATAAGCAGAACCTAACCAACAAAACAAAGATGCAAGGAAAATAAGACCAGCAACACTGAAAGGAAAAGAAACCAACAGAGACAAGAGGGATGGAGGGGCGGGGGAAAAGGATGGTAATGGGAAAGTCAAGGAACATATAGCAAGGACTCATGGACAAAACCAAAGGGGAAGAGCTGAGGGAGGGAAGGAGGGACAGGGCAAGGGAAAGTGTTGGGGGGTAGGCAGAGACAAATGTATTTGAAAAAATAAATTAATGAATTTAAATAAAAGTGTTAAGAACAAAAAAAAAAATTCTTACCCAAGGATATGTTTTATTGTGTTTTAGAGAGAAAGTAAGGGAGATAAAGTTTGTGAGAGAGAAACATCGATATGACAGAGAAACATCGATTGGTTGCCTCCTGTATGTGCCTAGTTGGGGGTTGAACCTCCAACCGTTTGTTGTACAGGATAATGCTACAACCAATTGAGCCACCTGGCCAGGATACTACTAGTTTTTGTTTCTAAATCATGAAATGTTCTGGAATTAGATAATGGTGATGGTTGGAAACCTCATGAATGTACTAAATACCACTGAATTATGTATTTTGAAAGGGTGAATATTAGATTAGATTAACTATATCTCAATTTTTAGAAATTTAAAAAAGAAAATAAAAACAACTTTCCTAACTCCAAACTCTTCCTCCTTGTGTGTTTCTCTATCTCAAGAAATCTTGAGTCATTGGCTTCTTTCTTTTCTTTATCCAATTCCCTCCATTTTTGGCTTTTATATCTTTTGAATATTTTGAATCTACCACTTCCTCTCCACTCCACTCACATTAAAATGATTTGTGATGCCATCATTTCATGTCTAATGTCTGCAACTGGTCTCCACTCTATCAGTCTTGCTCTTGCCCACTTCATTCTTTATGATTTAGTCAGAGGGAATAAATATAAATGGTCACTACTAATATGAACAGTCACATTTAAATTAAACCAAGATAATACACATAATTTCTCTTTTATCTCTCTTTCAAGCTTTAATTTTACTTTTATACACATGAGAGAATATATATGATTCCAGAGATACAGTAATGAAAAGACATGATTCCTGCCGTAGGGAGCTTGCTATGTGGAGGATGTCAGCAAAAAAATATACACACAATCAGGATATAAAATGGTAAGTGCTGTGAGAGCATCATTATATGGAGGCCTGGGGAGTCAGGAGAGGCCTGAAGAAGTGGTAAAGTCTTAGTAAATTTTTGGAAAGTGAATGGGAATTATACAAGCAAAGAAAAAGAAAGGAAATCCCGGAAAAGGGGGTATCTCATGCAAAAGTCTGTAAGTAAGAGAAAGCATGGGCCTTACGGAATCTTCAAAAACCAAGGAAAAGTTGACCACCCAGGGTCTTTATGGCCATCTGTGGTAGTCAAGTCTCTTTTGTTAAAAAGAAAAAATATTAGCTCTGATGGATTTAAACAGAAAAAGACTTGTGTCACTGAAAAAAGTTGGGGTAAAGTGGTTTGAGCAAACCTTAATCTAAGTGCTCAAATGTATCAGCAATCTGTGTGTCTCAGTCTCTGCTCTGTTGGTCCATCTCTGTTGGCAGGTCTAGAGTCTGTGCCCAGAATCCACCAGACCCAGGCCCAGATTCCATGGGATGTCAATTCAACAGAAGTATCTATCTCTTTCTGATCAATATGCCCAAAGATTGAGTTTTCCCTGGATTAATGGAGACCAATGGTGGAGCCTGGATCAAAATCACTATGCCAGAGAAAACTTGTTCTCTTGTCTCTCAGTCCTGGAGCTGGCTTAACAGAAAATAGAGAGGAATGGCCAGAAATCAGAGCAAAAGGAAGGAGTGTGTAGGGGGGAGAGGTTCCCCAAGGAAAGTCAGGCACTGTGACCAGAGGTAGGAGGAACAGATGATAGACAGAGTGAAAGAGCAGTGGCCCATGAAACCACACTAAGGCTGCTGGGCTCCTTCCAAAAGGCAGTGAGACCGCCAAACTATGTGCATGAGATGATTCCTCGTGGAGACCATGATGGGAGGCAGCAGCCTTAAAGATAAGGACACTGACTTGGAAGCAGTTGCATTAATTCAGGTAACATAGTATTGTTGCTGAAATCAAGATAGTGTCAATGCAAATAAAAAATACTTGATAGATTTGAACCACAAGAAGATGGCAGAACTTAGGTAACTGGTTACAGGTTGAAGCCTTGTGAGTAAGGGTTTCTAGTGAGAGGGGTGAGAAGGTGGAGTGTGACTCCCAGGTTTAATGCTTGGGCAACTAAGTGAATAGTGGCAACTGACTAGGGGCCCAGGAATAGAAGCAATTCTAAGGGAGGGCAGGGTGAGTTCAGTGATTTTAATATGTGATTAGTAGGTACCTAGAATTCCTAGTAAGAAGGGTAAGACCCAGTGTATGTGTAGTTCATGTTGGAGCCCTGCTAAGCAAGAAGATAGAATGGTGAAGAAGACCTACTTCTAGTTTTCAAAGAGCTGATAAGTCATGGGGCAGTGGCTGAGGTACACAATGATAGGCTACAGACATACACAGGAGTCCCCCTACCCTGCCCTAGAGTTACCTCAGGAACCAGGGAAAACTTTCCTCATGATAAAACCTTGAGGATTAGTCAGAGGCCAAATGATTTTAGAGAGATGAGACAGAGTAAATTGACTTACTAAATTAGAATATTATCTAGAAATTTTTGTTTTACTAATTAAATTGGCCTATATATAAAAAGAAGTCTAACTGGCAGCTGGCCTCTGTCATAGGCAGTTGGAAACAAGTCTACTCCCATAGGACTGTGTTGACCAGGACAAGGAGTGAACTGTGGCTGCTGAATGTAGTTTGTCGAAATGATACCTGAAAGTTTGGCTTCGTGAATGCTGTGTTCTTACCAAATCTGCATAAAGAGCCAGAAAATGCTCTGACATCTCCCTTCAAAAGTAGGCCCCTGAGCATCCTTGGATAAATTTAGGCCCCTATGACCAGAGACCCTGAAAAATGAGCCACCATGGACTCTCCTGTAAAAAGTAAACCATACTTTCTCTTTTCCAATTTTCTAATAAAGAATAGGGGAACGATGTCAGAATAAATCTGAAAGCTGGTCACTGATTGTCAGTAGAGGAGAGAGGCCAGGTATATGACAGGCCTCTTCTGGAAGCACACCGGGAGGACTATCTTGGGAGGGCGTTATAAAAGCTTAAGCACACATCAGCACTTGGTTTAACCCGAGCTCCAAAGAGGTGCCTAGCTAATCATTGTTGTTTTCAGTCTCCAAAGAGGTGCCAGCCCAGGATTTATGAGGTACTTCTTAATACAACCTAAGGAGAAACAAAAAACAGCTTTTGCTTCAGGACTGAAGACTGTCCGGAAAACTGGAGAAGTCCTGAATGTCACTGTGAGGAAACGCAAAACAGGAGGCAACATGTTTGTGTTGGGCAGATGGGAAATGGCTTCTGTATTTCCATAGGTGATTATAACATCATTAAGGAAATGTGAGAAAGCCATTAGCAATACATGAATTCCCGTTAATCCATGTGTTTTTAAGTGTCATTCACATGGATTAAACCAGAGTTGCAAGTATAAATTTTCAAAGTATACATAAATTATTTTACTTTTGCTGATTCACTATTAATTTAAATAAGTGATTACTCTTAGATATTCTATTTCTAAATTACCTCTAAAATTAAGACTAAAATAATGAACACATCCATTACTGACATTTCAGAAAAGAGCTCCATCATTGCCAGTTTTGTAATTTTGCAAATCTAATCCTTGTAAAATTCAGTATGGTTTGTCAATATTTACTTGATTAGTCAACTGTATGGAGGTTATGTATTGACTTGTAAACCTAAGATGCTAGAAAAATAAGGAGGCACAGCACTTCTTTTCTTTCCAAGATCCGTATGACCGCTATCTTTGGGGAACTCTGGCTCATAGGCAAATCATTCTGTTCTATGTATAGACTTGTTGATTTGCATGGTTCTCTAAAAGATACACACCCATGATTTTTTTCCACCTGAAATATGTTAACAGACAAACTAAATAAAAGTATGAAATGCTGTCGTAGAGGATGAAGAGGAAAGAGAGATCTTTGGTTGATTTAGGTAGTTTTTCTTCTTGACCTCTCTGGGGTCCTTCTGTCTCAAATTGATTTCAAGGATGGAATCTCCTTGTCGGGTTCAACTAACAAATGTGTGGAATACTGATGGGAATGAGGTAACTCCTACCTCTAGCTTTTTAGAGAGCAGTGGTATCTTACCCTTCAGAGACTGAGGGGGGTAACTGAGCTGGCTGTGTTACAGCCCTAAAGAGATCATGGGTTTTATTTCTAAAATGATCTCTTGGAGTCACACTGAAAAACAACTTTTCAACTTTTTTAATTTTTATTGTACTTATTTTATTATTTTGAGTTTCAGGGCAATTTTAAATACAATTTATTAGAGTAACATTGCTTAATAAAATTACATAACTGGTAAAATTAGGTTTCAGGTGTACAATTCTATAATACACCATCTGTATATTGTATTGTGTGTTCACCATCCCAAGTTAAGTTTCTTTACATCACTATTTATCCTTCCTGTACCCTCTTCTATCTCCTCCCCCACCCCCATTCTCTTTGGTAACGACCACACTGTTGTCTGTGTCTATTATTTTTTTTCTGCTTAATCCCTTCACCTTTTTCACCCAGTCCCCCAACCTCCCCTCACTTCCCCTCTGATAGCTATCAGTCTGTTCTCTGTATCTATGAGTCTGTTTCTATTTTGCTTGTTAGTTTTGTTCATTAGATTCTACATGTAAGTGAAATCGTATGGTACTTGTCTTTCTCTGATGTGGTTATTTCACTTAGCATAATACCCTCCAGGTCCTTCTATGCTGTTGCAAAGGTAAGATTTCTTTCTTTTTTACAGCCAAGTAGTATTCCATTGTGTAAATGTACTACAGCTTTTTTTATTCACTCATCTACTGATGGGCATTTGGGCTGCTTCCAAATTTTGGCTATTGTAAATAAAGCTGCAATGAACAAGAGATACATATATTCTTTTGAATTAGTGTTTCAGGTTTCCTTGGATATATTTCCAAAAGTGGAATCCCTGGGTCATAAGGCAGTTCCATTTTTAATTTTTTGAGATATCTCCATAATGCTCTCCACAGTGGCTGCACCACCCTGCATTCCCCCCAACAGTTGCACTAGGGTTCCCTTTCCTCTGCATCCTCATGGATACTTGTTTGTTGATTTGTTGATGATAGCCATTCTGACAGGTGTGAGGTGATATTTCATTATGCTTTTAATTTGCATTTCTCTGATGATTAATGGCATGGAGCATCTTTTCATATGCCTGTTGACCCTGTGTATGTCCTCCTAGGAGAAGTGTCTATTCAGGTCCTTTGCCCATTTTTAAATTGGATTGGTTGTTTTTTTTTTTGGTGTTGAGTTTTATATGTTCTTTATCAGTTTTGGATATTAACCAAATCATTATCATATGAAAAACAGAAATTTTAAGCAACACGTGAGTGACCTAGCTGGGATTTCAAATTTGAGCAGATGCACAGAACTCCATTTGGGAAGAATTGCTGAAAGGGACACATTTCTTTGCAGATGAGTGACAATACATGGCACGTTCGAGTGTCTCCAAATTTTTCTGGGCTCCTTTATATAAGAAGGAGTTCCATCTAGCACTTTCTTCAACAGCTAACACATGTAGTGCTCACCATGGGTCAGGCTTGGTTGTAAGCACTTTAGCTCACTTAATCTGCATAGAAATTCTATGGGAGAGGCCAGAGAGACTTAGCAGCTGGCCCAGGTCACACACAAATCAATATGTGGCCCATTGGAGGAGAAGCCCAGGCAATGGGAGGCAAGTCTTTCTCCTTAACTGCTAAGCTGAACTGCATCTGTGTTATACTATCCTGCTCCATGTCCATCTACCTTCTTCCCCCTCTCTCATCATTTGTAAACATATCAAAAGATTGCTAAATAGTCTGCTCTAACATGGGGAGTCAGCCACAGTCCTCTTAAATTGGATTGCCTCATGGATCTGAAGATATTTCTGGACTTTGGGAAATGCCAAAGATACAATCTTTTCAGTGGTGAGAGAAGCAGGTGATGTGATGTGAAGATGTGATGTGATGTGATGTGATGTGATGTGATGTGATGTGATGTGATGTGATGTGATGTGATGTAGAGTGTGATTAAATTACATCTAAATTTCCATCTTGGTTTTTCTCCAGACCAGCCAAGTGACTGTGGGCAAGTTGCTGCTCCTCTCTGGCCTTCCTTTTCTTGATGCATCAAATGAAGAGTTGGCCCTGAAAATCTCTACACTCCCTCAGGCTCAAACACTCTATAATTCCATGGTACAAGATTTGAAGATCTGACGATTTGACAGTGTTAAAGAAAGCAGGTGCCAGTTAAGGAAGAATGTTAACCTAAACACTAAATTTGACAGAAGTGTTATGTTTCTGCCCCCATTTCCTGCCCCACACATTCATCTCCCTTCTGATGGACAATCAGCAGAACTGATGACACCTTATTTGAGTGACAGAAATTGTGAACTACTTGTTTCTAGATGTTTAGTTAATATTTTGATATTGGAAGAGGATTAAAAAGAAAAATGAAGACTAATAATTCTGATGTCAAGTTACATGCACACAGATTTCTCTATAGCTTGAATAAGAGGTGGAAGAATACTTTAAAATGGAGGTTATTATAATAATGTCTTTGTAAAATCTTAGTTTCTTGTATATTCTACTGACCTTAAAATAATTAGAGGTTATGTTGTCTCTCAAAATCAGGCAAGTATCACTAGTGGGTTCAATAAGAAAGCATTTTACCTTTAAAATGTTTTCACATTAACACTTGTCTCTCAACTTTTGGATCTATGTAGCTTATTACTAAACAAAGAAAACTTCAAATTAAGGAGAACATCTTCATTTTTAAAAAATGAGATTGTAAGCACAATTCTTATGTTCTGCTACAATTTGGAAATTGTTATTAAATTTATAGCTCTATTGTTCTTTAACTGAAGCAAGTACTGACTGTAGCCTTGATCTCTTAAATGTTTTTGGAACAAGAGTTATTTCTGATTTTTGACATCAAAGAGTATTAAAATTTGGCATGGCATCTTATTAAAATCCTATATAAATACAACAGATGGAAGAAACTAAATATAATAATTGAGGTTTTATAGGCATCTGATCAATATCTTAAACCAAACTCACAATTAATGGAATTATTTTAACAAATGATTAGGATGGCAGCTGGTTTTGTTCCTCCGATGGTGCATATTTTCAGAAAAGACAGTTTCTAGGCTAATTTGGGGGCTCTGGCCTTTTGACCCAGAAGTGCCATTCAGAGAAAACCTACATGGATCTGAGAGTCAGGGTGGACACACACTTTAGAGACAATATAGAGAAGCCGGCGTGAGCTCCAGCTCTGAAAAGAATTGTGAAGCTGCATCCTGCCAGAGTTTCCTCTCATTCCTGTATTTCTTTTCCCTGTAGCTCCTTATTGGCAGCAAATAGACTATTCTTTGGTACAGTTTCTGTACATTCTTTCCCACAATGCTTTCTCTTTTTTATTTTTCTATCTCCTTCACCCCGCTTTCAGTACATTTTTATCCATGTAACTCACCTAGTTTTCCTTTTCTTTCCCCTTCCTTCACCTGAACATCTCTTTTTCTCTGTAAATCCCTCTCCACCTTGCTAATCTATGGGAGAAAGCAAACAACAAGACTGCAGGAATAATTATTGATCCCTCAGCTAGAGGGAAACTTTGTTTCATCATTATCACCATATTTATTTATTTTGTGCCTATTTTTCTCCATGCTGAAGCAATAGGATTTCAGAACTGAGTTTAACTATGGAGATCAATTAATTTCTCGGCAGTTGATTCAGGACAACAATGTCTGAAGTTTAACGGTGGTCAAATGAGATCATGAATAAGGGACAAAAGAGCACTGTTCTGATGTCCCTCACCCAACTAATTCAATTGCACACCTATTAGTGAGCTTGGGCAGTTGCTAGGTACAGAGGAGACACAACCCCACATTCACAGTCTAGTGGGGAAACAGAGATGTAAACAAATATCTTCAACATAGTGATATGTGATAAGGACTGACTCAAATGAATTTTTGGGTGTAAAATAAAGGAAGCCAGTGTATCTTGGGTTGAGAAAAAGGGAAAATCACATAGAGGAGAACCTTTCAGGAGAGACCTAGAAAAAAACAGAAGAGACCCACAGAATGAGTTCTGCTAACAGAGGATATGGACACTCCAGACAGAGAGCAACACCTGAGCAAAGGCACTATTACACACAGAGCATAGCTGAGAAATAAGGTATTGTATAAACTGGGAGTGGCAGGAAACACATCTGGAAAGGTCTATAGGACAAAAATGTCAGAAGTTTAAGGATGGTCAAATAAGATAAGGAATGAAAAATGAGGAGGATTTTTAAATTCAGGATTTATAGGTAATATTACTGTAAAGAGCTTCAGAAAGTAGTATAAGAAGAAAGCAATATTGTCAGAACACTGAAAAATGTGTGGGACTTGAGAAAATCAAGATACAGCCATTCCCCTGCTCCTCCATGGTTTTACTTTCCATGGTTTTAGTTACCTGCAGTCAATCTTGATCTCAAAAATATTAAATGGAGAATTCCAGAAATAAACAATTTATGTTTTAAATTGTGTGCCATTCTGAGTAGTGTGATGATAGCTCCCATTGTCTTGCTCCATCCTCCCTAGACTTGAATCATCCTTTTGTCCAGCATCCCTATGCTGTGTAAGTTCCCCACCCATTAGTCACTCAGTAGCTGTCTCCATTATTAGATCAAGTCTCTTAGTATTGCTGTGCTTGTGTTCAAGTAACCTATATTTTACTTAGTAATGGCCCCAAAGTGCAAGAGCAGTGATGTTGGCAAATGAGACATGTCAAAAAGGAGCCGTAAAGTTCTTCCTTTACGTGAAAAGGTGAAAGTTTTCAACTTAATAAGGAAACAAGCAAACAAAAAAAATCACATGCTAAGGTTGCTAAGATCTATGGTAAGAACGAATCTTCTGTTAATAAAATTGTGAAGTAAAAAAAAAAATTTGTGCTTGTTTTGCTGTCTCACCTTGAACTGGAAACGTTATGGGCACAGTGTGTAGTAAGTGATAATTTAACATGGAGAAGACATTAAATTTGTGGGTGCTAGACATCAACAGAAAACATGTTTTTGATAATGGCAGTGGTTGTACCTGTAAGCATTGAATCTATATGAAAACCTCAGCAAGGGACCCCTTGAAACCACAATCACATAATTTTCATTATAGCTTGAGAGGGGCTCCAAAAAACCCTGGCATTATCTCTGGAGGGCAGGCCCCTTGTAGTACAGGCTTCCCCTGCCAAGTAAGTTTCAAGGAACCCATCTGTGTCAGTGTACCAGAGGGTGCTGTGAGAGCCTGCGTTCAGCTTCAGTGAATTTTTTTTAAGACTGTCAACATGTTTGCCCATATCACGATAGGTGATTTTTTAGCACACCTGCCCACACCGGTGCTGAGTGTTCAGCAGTTTTTGACCAAAAATGGCATGACCTCCCTGCCCCACCTTCCCTATTCACCCAATTATGCCCTGAGAAACTTTTGTTTGTTTGTTTCCCCGGGATGAAAAAAGTCCTCAAAGGGAAACATTTTGTCAATGTGGAAGAGGTAACACAAAAAACAGCAGAAGCACTAAAAGGCATAAAAATTGGCAAGTTCAAAAACTGTTTTGAGCAGTGGAAAAAACATCTCAATAGGTGTATTGCATCAAATAGAGAGTACTATGAAGGTGACTGAATCTTAAACATGTAAGAATAAATATACACTTTTTTTTATAAATGCCATTTTTGGGGGTCCCCTCTCATGTATTGCTATAATTGTCCTTTTATTAGTTAATGTTGTTAATTTTTTATTGTTAATTTATTGTTTTATTGTTAATTGCTTAATTTATAAGTTAAACTTATCACAATTATGCATGAGTAGAGAAAAAATCATATAAAGTTTGGTACTTTACACAGTTTCAGACATCCACTGTGGGTCTTGGAATGTAACCCCCATGGATAAAGGGAGACTACTATACTGGGTATATAGACCAGTATTTCTCAAACCCTGTGGTCTTGAGAATGCGCTACATTCTATAATTTCTGAGAACCACCCCCCACCTGAAGCTTTTGTTTTTGTGGGTTACTCCCTTTAATAGTAACCATATTAGACATTAAAGCTGATAACTTTTCAGAAATAGTCATTAATACAGTAAAAATAAATATATTACAGACAACATAAATAACATAGGTAGTTCTGTGTGAAAAATATATTTTTCAAAACATAAGAGTTAATGAAAATGTTCTAAAATTGATTGTGGTGCTGAACACAAGTCTGTGAACATACTAAAAGCCATGGAATTACATACATTAAGTGGGCATATAAATTATATTTCAATAAAAAGTTTAAAAAATACTAAGCACAAGGTTCTTAATATATACATTTATGAGATGATTAAAGTAAAAGTTGTAACCACTTATTGAATAATTAAAACTAATTACTTAATCTCACTCTCCTCTCAAACACAAACAGAAAAAATACAAATAAAAAAATGAGGCTGTTTTCGTCGAGGTTAAGTGTGGGCCACTAGGAAGAGATTTCCTACTTGTGGAAATAAAATGATGATATGGATTTTATTACATTTTTTCTTTCTTTTTTTTTAAAAGTTCATTGAGGTATAATTTATACACATTAGATCCATCCCTCGTGTCTATGACAATAATTTTCTGTAAATGTATACAATTGTCCCAAATTCTCATTGCAGTTTTAGAACATTTTTATCTCCCCAAAATATTCTTTGGTTCCCATTTGCAGTCAATTCCTGCTCCTACCCCCCCAAAAATTATATACATTTTATCACATAATGTATTTTGAATGTGGTTTTTTAAATATTTTTGAGATTCATCCATGTTGCATATATTTTCATTTCCATTGCTGAGTAATATTTTATTAAATAAATACATATTTTATGTATTGATTCATTAGTATAGGGACATTTCAAGTGTTTATAATTTTTGATTATTATGAATAAAATTGCTATGAACATTTGTGTACAAGTTTGGGTGGATGTTCTTCATTTCTCTTGTGTTGAATTGCTGAGTAATAGGTATGCATACGCTCAGCTTTTTAAGAAACCATCAACTGTTTTCCAAAGTTGCTGTACCATTTTGCATTTCCACAAGCAATGTATGAAAGCTCCAGTTTCTCCACATCTTTGTTAATACTTGTTCTTGTCAGTCTGTTTGATTTTAGCCTTTCCGCTTAGTATATAGTGATCTATTCTTACCAACACCTCTCGCCCTAGGGAACCGCTAATATGTTATTTGTCTCCATAGATTTGCTATTCTAGACAGTTCATATAAATGGAATCATACAATATGTGGTCCTTTGTGATTGGCTTCTCTTCCTTACCATAATGTTTTCAAATACCGTCTGTGTTTTAGCATGTATCAGTACTTTATTTCTCTTTATTGCAGAATGATATTCTACTTTTCATATACCACATTTTCGTTATTCATTAATCAATTGGTAGACATTTGGATTGTTTTTGTTATGATACTTCTATGAAAATTTATGTTCAAGCTTTTTGCAGATGTATGTTTTCATTTTTTCCTTGGGTATACATCCAGGAGTGGGATTGCTATATCATATGGTATGTCTATATTTTTTAACTGTTAGAGGAACTACCAAACTGTTTTCTAAAGTGTCTGCACCATTTTACATTTCCACCAGTAGTGTATAAGGGTTTCAATTTCTGCACATCCTTGTTATCAACATTTATTATCTGTCTTCTTGATTATAGCCATCCTGGTGGCTATGAAGAGGTATCTCACTGTGGTTTTAATTTGTATTTCTCTAATGACTAATGACACTGAGAATATTTTTTATGAACTTGTTGATTATTTGTATACTTAGCCCATATTTTAACTGGGTTGTCTTTGTATTATTTTTAAAAATTTATTCTTTTACCATTGTATAATACACATAATATTAAAATTAACCATTTTTAAATGTACAGTTCTGTGCCATTAAGTACATTTAAAGTGTTGTTCAACTACAACCACTATCCATCTCCAGGACTTTTTCATCTTCCCAAGTGAAACTCTATACCCATTAAACAATAACTCCCCATTTTCTCCTTTCTCTTGCTCCTGGAAACCACAATTCTACTTAATACTTTTATGAATTTGACTATTCTAGGTACCTCATATAAGTGTAATCATACATTGTGGTATTTGTCCTTTCATGACTGGTTTATTTAACTTAACACACTGTCTTCAAGGTACATCCATGTTGAAGCATAGTAAGTCAGAATTTTCTTTTTAAGGCTGAGTAATATTTAGTTTTATGAATATACCACAGTTTGTTTATCGAACCATCTGTTGATGGACACTCGGTTTGCTCCCACCTTTTGGCTATTGTAAATAATGCTGCAATGGACATGATTGTACAAATACCTGTTCTAGTTTCTGATTTCACTTCTTTTGGGTATTCCCAGAAGTGGAATTGCTGAATCATATTGCAATCCTTTGTAACTTTCTACAGAATCACCATACTATTTTCCACAGTGGCCCCACCATTTTATATTAACTTGCACAAATGCTCTAATTTCTCTACTGCCTCAACAATATGTTTTCTGGTTTTGTTTTGTTTGTTTTTTTAAATATCCATTCTAATAAGTATAAATCGTTATCTTACTTATTTTTCATTTGCATTTCTCTAATAATCAGTAATGTTGAGCCTCTTTTGATATGCTTTTTGGCCACTTGTGTATCTTCTTTGGAGAAATGTCTTTTCAAATTCTTTGTCCATTTTTTTAAGTTGGGTTTTTTTGGGTTTTTTTTAAGTTGCTTTTTGTTTTGTGGAGTTCTTAAAATATTCTAGAGGCAAGCCTCTTATCAGATATATGATGTACAAAAATTTTCTTCCATTCTTTTGGTTACCTTTTTGTTTTCCTGATAGTTTCCTTTGAAATACAAAAGTTTTTAATTTTGTAGTTCAATTTATTACTGTTTTCCATTGACTGTGCTTTTTTTTTTTTTTTTTGCCATATGTAAGGACTATTGCATTATCCAAGGTCACAAAAATTTAAATAGGTGTTTTTCCTAACAACCCATCTGTATAGTTAATGGAAGTATTTAGATTTCAGGTATACAATTCTATAATACACCATCTATATATTTTATTGTGTGTTTACCACCCAAATTGAGTCTCCTTCCATTACCATTTATTCCCCCCGTACCCTCTTCTACCGCCCCCCTCTTTTTCCCTTTGGTAATCACCATACCATTCTCTGTGTCTATGAGTTTTTTTCTACTTAGTCTCTTTCCTTTTATCACCCACTGCCCAGCTCCCCTTCCCTCTGACAACTGTCACTCTATTCACTATCTACAAATTTGTTTCTATTTTGTTTATTTATTTTGTTCATTAGATTCCCACTTATGAGTGAAATCATATGGTATTTGTCTTTCTCTGACTGGCTTATTTCACTTAGCATAATGTTGTCCACGTCCATCCATGCTGTCACAAATGGTGAAATTTTCTTTCTTTTTTTTTTTTTTACAACCCAATAGTATTCTATTGTGCAAATGTGCGTAGTTGTTTTATTCACTCATGTACTGATGGAAACTTAGGCTTCTTCCATATCTTGGTCATTATAAATAACTATAATGAACATAGGGGTGCTTATGTTCTTTTGAATTAGTGTTTTGGGTTCCTTCAGATATATTTGCAGAAGTGGGATTGCTGGGTCAAAAGACAGATCCATTTTTAATTTTTTGAAGTATTTCTATACTGCCCTCCAAAGTGGCTGTATCAGTCTGCATTCCCACCAACAGTGCACTAAGGTTTGTTTTCCTCCACACCCTTGCCAGCACTTGTTTTTGTTGATGTCTTGATGGTTAGCCATCCTAGAAAGATGTGAGGTGATATCTCATTGTGGTTTTAATTTTCATCTCTCTGATTATTAGCAATATTGTGCATTTTCATATGTCCATTGGTTATCTGTGTGTCCTCTTTTGAGAAGTGTCCATCAGTTCTTTTGTCTATTAATTAACTGGACTTTTTGTCCTCTTGGTTTACAGTTGTATATGTTCTTTAAATATTTTTAAAATTAACCCCTTATCAGATGCATTGATCATTGGTGAATATGGTCTACTATACGGTGGGTCCTCTTTTCATTTTGTTGATTTTTTTTGGCTGTCAGTAGCTTTTCAGTTTGATATAGTCCCATTTGTTTATTTTCTTTCATTTCTATTTCCCAAAAATATTGTTATGAAAAATATCCAAGATTTTACTGCCTATGTTTTTATTTAGGATTTTTATGGTTTCAAGTCTAACATTAAGTCTTTAATCTATTTTGAGTTTATTCTTGTATATAGAATAAGACAGTGGTCTAGTTTCATTTTTTCCCCCTGTACTTGTCCTATTTGCCCAACACCATTTATTGAAGAGATTGTCTTTACTCCATTGTATGCTCTTGCCTCCTTTATCAAATACTGATTGACCATAAAGGTGATTTTTTATTTCTGGGCTCTCTATTCTGTTACAATGATCTATATCTCTGTTTTTATGCCAGTATCATGATCTCTTGATTGATCTGTAGTATTGTTTGGTGTTATGCAGCATGATTTCTCCTGTGTTCTTCTTTCTCAAGATTAGTCTGGCTATTCTGGGTCTTCTGTGGTTTCATATGTTTTGGGGATATTTGTTCTAGTTCTGTGAATTATGCTATTGGTATCTTGATAGGAATTGCGTTGAATCTGTAGATTGCTTTGGATAGTATGGACATTTTAATGTTGTTCATTCTTCCTATCCATAAACTGAGTATATGCTTCCACTTATTTGTATCTTCTTCAGTTTCTTTCTTCAGTGTCTTATAATTTTTTAGGTTCTAATCTTTTACATCTTTGGTCAAATTTATTCCTAAGTATTTTTTTGTGCAACTTTAAGTGGAATTTTTCCTTATTTCCCTTTCTGATAGTTCATTATAGGTATATACAAATGCAACTGATTTCTGGGTATTAGTTTTGTATCCTGTTACTTTACTGAATTCATTTATCAGTTCTAGTAGTTTCTTGGTGGGATCATTGAGGTTCTCTTTTATTATTTTTACTGCAAATATTATTTATTTATTTATTTTTAAAGGTCAAACCTATTATAAAATATTAAAAGATTTAAATACATTATAAAGTCTCAGCAATTAAAACAAATTAAATCAGCACAGAAATAATCAAGTAGGTCAATGAAAGAAAATGAGCATTCTAGAAACAAACATATATCTGTCTAACAATGTAATATATGATTAAATTGATATTTCAAATCAATGGGGAAAATAAGGCTTATTCAACCAAGAAGGTGTGTGGACCACTATTACTTGAAATAAAACAAATATAGAACCCTATTTCACACATTAGTCAAGAAATATTCAGGTAAGTTAAAAATCAATATGTAAAATCTAAGGAGTTTTAGGAGAAAATACAAAATAACATTTTTCTTAACCTGAAGTAAAATATTCAAGCCCAGAAGCTATAAAATAAAATATTGGCAATATGACTATATTAAACATTTAAAATTATATAGTAACATACATATAAACAACAACAAATAAATCCCAGAGCAAGTAGAAGGAAGGAAATAATTGAAATGAGAGCTGAACTGAATGACATAGAGACGAAAAGAACAATTCAAAGGGTCAACCAATCCAGGAGCTTTGAAAAGATAAATAAAATTGACAAGCCTTTAAGCAACTCATCAAGAAAAAAGGGAGAGGACCCAAATTAATAATATCAGAAATGAAAGAGGAGAAACAATTGATACCACAGAAATACAAACGATTGTCAGAAACTACTATGAACAATTACATGCCAAGAAATTTTAAAACCTCAATGAAATGGACACATTTCTAGAAAAGTATAATCTTCCAACATTGAATGAGGGAGAAATAGAAACCTTGAACAGACCGATAACAGCTGGGGAAATTGAAGCAGTAATCAAGAAACTCCCAGCACACAAAAGCCCAGGGCCTGACAATTTCACAGGAGAATTTTACAAAACATTTAAGGAAGAGCTAACCCCTGTCCTTCTCAGACTATTCCAAAAAATCCAAGAGAAGGGAAGATTCCCAGACTCTTTTTATGAGGCCAGCATCACCCTAATCCCAAAACCAGATAAAGACCCTTCAAAGAAAGAAAACTGCAGGCCAATTTTGCTGATGAACATAGATGCTAAAATCCTTAACAAATTTTGGCAAACTGCATCCAACAATACATTCAAAAGATTATCTACCATGATCAAGTGGATTCATTCCTGGGATGCGGGGATGGTTGAATATATGCAAGTCAACAAACGTAATACATCACATTAACAAAAGGAAAGACGAAGACCACATGATCATCTTGATAGATGCAGAAAAAGCATTCGATTAAGTACAGCACCCATTTATGATCAAAACACTCAGCAAAATGGGAATATATGGGGCATTCCTCAATATAATAAAGGACATATAGGAAAAACATCCAACATCATACTAAATGGGCAAAAACTAAAAGCTTTCCCACTAAGATCAGGAACAAGACAAGGATGTCCGCTTTCACCACTTCTTTTCAACATGGTATTGGAAGTCCCAGCCACAGCAGTCAGACAAGAAAAAGAAATAAAACGCATCCAAATAGGAAAGGAGGAATTAAAACTATCATTGTGTGCAGATGACATGATAGTGTACATAGAAAACCCTGTAGACTCCACCAAAAAACTACTCAACCTAATAAGTGAATTTGGCAAAACAGCGGGATACAAAGTCAATATTCAGAAATCAAAGGCATTTTTGTACACCAGCAATGAAATACAAGAAGAAGATATCAGGGAAAAAAAATACCATTCAATATAGCAATAAGAAAAATAAAGTACCTAGGAATAAATTTAACCAAGGAGGTAAAAGACCTGTACGCAGAAAACTATACAACATTGAAGAAAGAAATTAAGGTAGACACAAATAAATGGAAGCATATACCATGCTCATGGATTGGAAGAATTAATATCATCAAAATGTCTATACTACCCAAAGCAATGTATAGATTCGATGCAATCCCTGTTAAGATACCAATGACGTATTTCACAGAAAGAGAACAGACATTTCAAAAGTTTATATGGAACCATAAACGACACCGAGCAGCTACAGCAATTTTGAGAAAGAAACACAAAGTAGGAGGGATCAAAATACCAGACATCAAACTCTACTACAAAGCCACTATACTCAAAACAATCTGGTACTGGCACAAGAACAGACCAATAGACCAGTGGAACGGAATAGAAAGCCCAGAAATAAGCCCAGGTCTCTCTGGGCATCTAATATTTGACACAGGGGGCAGAAGCATAAAGTGGAGTAAAAATAGCCTCTTCAACAAATGGTGTTGGGAGAGCTGGATGGCTGCATGCAAAAAATTGAAATTGGATCATCAGCTGACACCACACACAAAAATAAACTCAAGATGGATAAAAGACTTAAATATAAGTCGCAACACCATCAAAGTCCTAGAGGAGAACATTGGCAGGAAACTCGCAGATATCCCATGCAGCAATTTTTTCACTGATATGTCTCCTAAAGCAAGGGACATAAAGGAAAGAATAAACAAGTGGGACCTCATCAAAATAAGAAGCTTCTGCATGGCAAAAGAAAACATCAGCAAAATGAAAAGGGAGCCAACCCTATGGTAAAATATATTTGCTAATGATACATCAGATAGAGGTTTGATCTCCAAGATACGTAAAGAACTCACTCGACTCCACTCCAAGACAAACAATCCAATCAAAAAATGGGCAAAGGATCTGGGGAGACACTTTTGTAAGGAGGAGATACAGAGGGCCCAGAGACATTTGAAAGGATACTCGGCATCACTAGCCATCAGAGACATGCAGACCAAAACCACCATGAGATACCCCCTTACACTGGTCAGAATGGCCATCATAAACAGATCAACAAACAAGAGGTGCTGGCGAGGCTGTGGAGTAAAGGGAACCCTAGTCCACTGTTGGTGGGAATGCAGACTGGTGCAGCCATTGTAGAAAGCAGTGTGGAATGTCCTTGAAAAGCTGAAAATGGAACTGCCTTTTGATCCAGGGTTTCCCCTGCTGGGACGCTACCCTAAGAATCCTGAAACACCACTTCAAAAGAACCTATGCACCTCAATGTTCATAGCAGCACAATTGACAATAGCCAAGTGTTGGAAGCAACCTAAATGCCCATCAGTAGATGATTGGATCAAAAAATGGTGGTACATTTACACAATGGAATACTACGCAGCAAAAAGAAAAAAAGAACTACTAAACATCATGACAGCTGGATGGAACTAGAGAGTATTTTGCTAAACGAAATAAGCCAAGGGGTTAAAGACAAATACCATATGATCTCACCTATAAGCAGAACCTAACCAACAGTACAAAGATGCAAGGAAAATAAGACCAGCAACACTGAAAGAAAAAGAAACCAACGGAGACAAGAGGGAAGGAGGGAGGCGTGGGTGGGAGAAAAAGAAAGGAAGAGGAAAGTCAAGGAACATAAAGCAAGGACTCATGGACAAAGCCAAAGTGGGGAAGGATTGAGGGAGGGAGAGAGGGGAAGGGGACAGGGGAAAGTGGTGGGAAGGTAGAGACAAATGTATTTGGAAAAATAAATAAATAAATTTTACAAAAGAATAAAAGAGAAAGCAAATAAGAAAAGAAAATAATGTAGTAAATCAATATTTAAATAAATTTATCTCAGAAAAAAGAACAAATAATATAAGAGGAAAGTATTTGCAACACATCTAAAAAAGACTTAATCTTTTTTTTTTAGGGAAAGAATCTACAAATATTTAGTCAAAAAATGGATAAAGAATACCAAAAAGTCATTTAAAGCTTTTTAAGAATAATCGAAATAGGCAAGAAATATACAAAAACAGGTTTAGTTTCAACAAATAATAAGGGAACAAAATAATACATCATTATCACAATCATATTAATACATATTAAAAATATTGGTAATATCAAGTATTGGTGACTGTGAAAGGAACTGGGTATTCATAGACTCTTTATCTTCATCTTCTAAAAGCAGTCCCTTTAGCATATTTTGCAATGCTGGTTTGATGGAGGTCAACTCTTTTAGCCTTCTTTTGTCTGGGAAACTCCTTATATCACCTTCCATTTTAATGGAGAGCCTTGCTGGGTAGAGCAGTCTTGGTTCAAGGCCTTTGCTTTTCATGACTTTGAACATTTCTTGCCATTTCCTTCTGGCTTGTAGTGTTTCTATTGAGAAGTCAGCTGCTAGTCATACCGGGGCTCCCTTATATGTCACTCCCTCTTTCTCCCCTGCTTCCTTTGATTCTTTCTTTGTCTTTGATATTTGCCATTTTAATTACCATGTGTCTTGGAGTGGGCCTCGTTGGGTTCCTCTTGAATGGGACCCTCTGGGCTTCCCAGACTTGTGTGACTTTTTCTCTCCTCCAATTAGGGAAGTTTTCCATCATTAATTTTTCAAACAGTTTTCCTATCTGTTGCTCCTCTTCTTCTTCTGGTATCCCCATTATATGGATATTATTACATTTCAGGTTGTCCTGCATTTCCCTAAGTACCTCTTCATTCTTTTTAAGTCTTTTTTTCATTTCCTTGCTCTTTCTGGGAGCTTTTTTCTACCTTATCCTCCACCTCGCTGATTTGTTCCTTTGCTTCATCTAGCCTGCTTTGGATTCCTTCTACTGAGTTCTTCAAATCAGAAATTGTATTATTCATTTCCTCTTATCTCTTACTGATAGTTTCTGTGTCCTTTCTCATGCTGATATAGTTTGCAGTAAGTTCCTTGTATTTTCCCTGTAGTTTTTTGTAATTCTCTCTGAGCTCACTGACCTCATTGAGCTTCCTTAGAACTGTTGTTTTTAACTCAATATCTGATAGTTGACTTGCCTCTATTTCACTTAGTTCTTTCTGGGGATTCCTCCTTTCCCTTCAACTCAGAGCGGGTGTTTCTTTGTCTTCCCATTATTTGTGAGACTCTTCTTTTTTTCTTCTGCTTCTTCAATTGATCTGTCTTGATTTCCTAACTTTGTGGTGTGAACTTCTTTGGTAGGAGACCGCTGTTTTTTCTTTCTGGATCTGCCTCTGATGATGTCAGATGTTGACCCTGTCTGACCTTAGGCAGACCGTTTGAGACTTCCAGGTATCTACTGTCTGTGGATGTCTCCTTCAGCTGTTAATCTAGTCACTCTGAACTCAGCAGTCCAGCATAGACACTCGAGGGCTGGGTAGAATCCCTCGTGGGGGCAGGGCTATTGGGTCCTCTCATGCTTCTGCCGCTCAGGGGAATGGTCTGCCTGAGCCAGAATGCTGCTACCATATGGGGGAGGAGTCAGCACCGGGATCCCACCAGCTACTCTCTCAGTTCTCTCCCCAAAGCCTCAGTATCCAGTCTCTCCTCAAATGTCTCTAGGCCACTCTGCACCCTCTTTAGCCAGGGGTCTACTATCTGTGGCTGCCTCTGTACTCAGCAGTCAGGCTTTAGCACTACCAGGCCACTACCAAGCACTACCAAGAGGGATAGATCCCTCTTGGGGGCAGGACAATTGCGTCCTTTCACGCTGTTGCTGCTCAGAGGAGTGGTCTGCCTGAGCAAGATGGCTGCTGTCATACAGGGGCAGTGCAGGGGATTCAGCACTACAATCCCACCAGCTGCCCTCTCCTTTCCCTCCCCAAAGACTCCTTCTCAAGTCTCTTCCCAGGTGTCTCCAGCCTACTCTGCCCTGCCTTTGCCAGATACCAGGGTAAGTGGCTGCCAGTAAAAATCTGTGCTTTGGCCCTTTAAACATCTCTTTGTGTCTCTAGCCACCTGTCTCTGGCAGAGAGCAACCCTGCCACTTTTTACAGCTGGCTGTTATCTGTGTGCTTGTTCGGCTCTGGTGCTGTAGGCTGGAGATCCCCACTTACAGTTTAGACCCCGTTCATATCAGGGGGATCCAGTTGGCCGTTTCAATATCCTTCTGGTGCTGCTGCCCATGGGTGCCCCACCTGCTTTTGAGTCTTTGATGTTGATGTGTAAGATTTTGTTTGTGTGAGGTTATAAGGCTCCTCTCTTTTATTGTTCAATGTTGTTAGGTGATTTTTTAGACCCCTCTGCCATCTTGATTGGGATGTTGATACACTGCAAATAACAGTTTTACTTTTTCCTTTTGAATTTAGATGCCTTTTATTTCTTTTTTATTTTTCTCTGATTGCTGTGGCTAAGACTTCCAGTACTATGTTAAGAGTGGTGAAAGCAGGCATCCTTGTGTTTTTTCTGATCTTAAGCTTAACGCTTGTAGTTCTTGCCCATTGATTATAATGCAGGCAGTGAGTTTGTCACATATGGCTTTTATTATGTTTAGTTATGTTTCCTCTATTCTCACTTTGCTGAGAGTTTTTATCATAAATAGATGCTGAGTTTTACCACATTCTTTTTCTGCATCTAATGATATAATCATGTGATTTTACCATTTGTTTGTTTATGTGGTATATCACATTTATTGATTTTCAAATATTGTACCAACTTTGCACCTCTGGAATAAATCCCACTTGATCATTGTGTATGATCATGTTAATGCGTTGCTGGGTCAGGTTTGCTAACATTTTGTTGAGGATTTTAGCACCTATCTTCATCAAGGATAATGGCTTATAATTTTTAAATCTATGAGATTCTGCATGTCATTTAAATCCACTGCTCCCTTTTGTAATTACTCTCTGTAATATCTATCCATTGATACCAATAATGTGTTAAAATCCCTTTCTATGACTGTATTACTGACAACCTCTTCTTTATGTTTATCAAGATTTGCTTTATGTATATATATATACACACACACACGCTCCTATTTTGGATGCATAAATGTTTACAGAGTTATAATCTCTTCTTGAATTTTGCCTTTATTATTCTGTAGTGACCTTCTTTGTCTCTTACCATAGCCTTTTTTTTCATTCCTCACCTAAGGACATGCTTATTGATTTTAGAAAGAAGGGGAGGGAGAGAGAAGGAGAGAAACATTGATGTGAGAGAGAAATATTGATCAGCTGCCTCTCATATATACCCCGACCGAGGGCCAATCCTACAACCTAGGCATGTTCCCTGACCGAGATTTGAACCTACAAACTTTCTGTTTGTGGGATAATGCTCCAAACACCGGTGTCATACTGCCCAGGGCTAGCTTTTGTTTTAAAGTCTATTTTATCATATATAAGTATTGCTACCGCACCTTTTTTCCCTTTCCATTTGCATGAAATATCTTTTTTCATTCTTTTACTTTTAGCCTGTGTGTACCTTTTCTTTTAATGTGGGTCTCTTGTTGATAGCATCCATATTGGTCTTGTTTTCTTATCCATTCAACTACCGTATGTGTTTTAATGGAAGCATTTATGTTATTTACATTTAAATTGATTTTAACAGGTACATATTTTTGCTGTTTCATTCTTTTAACTATGTTCCTCTGTTTTTTTTTTTCTTTTTCTTAAAGAAGAGACATTAACATTTCTTATAATAATGGCTTCATGGTAACAAACTCCTATAGATTGTTTTTGTCCGGGAAACTATTTCTCCTTCAATTTTAAATGATAACTTTGCTGGGTAAAGTAATCTTGCTTGTACATCCTTGCTTTTCATCACTTTGAATATTTCATGCCAATCTTTGCTGGCCTGAAATGTTTCTATTGAAAAATCAGCTGACAGTTCTGTGGGAGATCCCTTGTAGGTAACTAACTTTCTTTCTCCTGTGGCTTTTAAGATTCTTTATTTGCTTTAAACTTTGCCATTTTAATTACGATGTATTTTGTTGTCAGTCTCTTTGAGTACATTTGTTTTGGAGCTTCTGTGCTACCCTGGGTCTTGTGTTTCTTTTTCTCCCCACAGCTGGGGAAGTTTTCAGTCATTATTTCTTCAAATAGGTTCTCGATACCTTGTTCTCTCTTTTCTCTTTCCAGTACCCTTATGATGAGGATATTGTTATGCATTATGCTGTCCCAAAGGTCCCTTAAACTATCCTCATTTTTAAAAATTCTTTTTTCTTTTTTGCTGCTCTGACTGGGTGTTTTCTGCTACCTTGTCTTTCAAATGGCTGATTTGATCCTCTGCTTCCACAAACCTACTGTTTATTCTTTCTAGTGTATTCTTCATTTCATATAGTGCATTCTTTATTTCTAACTGGTTCTTTCAATGGTTTCTGGGTTCTTTTTCATACCGCTGTAGTTTTCAATAAATTCTTTGATGTTCTTATTAATTTCCTTTAGCATCCTTATAACCATATTTTTTAAACTCTATATCTGGTAAATTGCTTGCCTCCATTTCATTTAGCTCTTTTTCTGGAGATTTCTCCTGTTTTTTTCCTTTTTTAATTCGAGGCATGTATCATTGTCTCTTTGTTTTGATTGCCTCTTTTTTTTTGTTTCTATATATTAGGTAGATCTGCTATGATTTCCAGTCTTGGCAGAGTGACCTTATGGAGTAGATGTCCTTTGAGACCGAGTGCTCAGTCTTCTTGATCACCTTAGCTGGGTGCTCCAAGAATGTTCCTTGTGTGGGATACATGGACCCTCCTGTTGTAATTGACTCTAGATTGCTATTGGCCCATCCATGTATGGGTTCAGCCCTCAGGATGGCTGACTGAAGATCAGCACCAATAACAGTATACAAGTTGTTGTACAGGGACTGACCACAAGAAACAGAATTCACTTCAGCAGGGTCTGATGCCTGCCACAATCTCCTTTTGGATATGTCGCTTGTGAATCTTATTGGATCTTGCTCTGAAGCTGGTTACTGGGTGTGTTATTTCTGGAACCTCTTGGGAAGGACTGTGCTGCCAGATAATGTCAGACCCTGCCTGTGACTGGCCCTGAGCAAACTGTTAGGAGCTACAAAGTGATCCACAATTTGTGGCTGACACTGCAGGGCTGGGTGTGCTCAGAAAGGACAAAGCTGTGCACCAAGGCTGGCCTTTACTAGCACCAGGCCCAGGGGCAAGTCAGTAAAGTCCCAAGGCATTGCCTCCACTTACCTCCACCTCCTGGCTGCCTATTAGCTTCAGTCACTGAAAGATCCTCTGGCAGTACTCAAGTTGCATGAGGTAGTTTCTCAGTGAGTCACCAGGTCGAGGCAAGTGTTGTTTACTGGAATGATACAGGTTCAAACTTGGTGTCAGTGCTGGGTCTGAGGTCACTCATCAAATGTTCCAGAATATACCAAATATAGCTGCCATATACTGGGTGCTCACACACCTTTGTGGTTGGGCAAGGCCATCAGAGCTTGTCAAGCCCCAACAGACCAAGATTTGACTATGTGAAGGGAGGGCTCCACACCAGTCAGACATATAAAGAAAAACTGGCCCCCAGCCTAGAGCTACTCAACTCAGCCTGTCCCAGATTCTGCCAGAATCCAAATTTCAGCAGGACAGGACCACCAGGAGTGGGGATGAAGCTAATGAATCTCTCATGAGGGGAACATGACAGTCAGGCCTGGGGAAGGGTGGGAGGAGTAACCCACACCCTAGAGCCACACAACTCAGTCTGTCCCAGATCCTGTTAAGTGCCAAATTTTAGCAGGGCAGAACTGCCAGCAGTCAAGAGGATGGGGCTACTGGATTTCTTGTGAGGGGGTGGTGTTTGTCATGCTTGGGAGAAGGTGGGGGAGTTGCCCATACCCCAGAACCACCATACAATGCAATCTCTCTCAAATTATGCCCAGAACTCGGCTGGGTGGAGCCATCAGGAGTCTCATCTCTTTCTCATGGACAGAATCCCCACTGATTTTCACAGAAAGATGGTATGTGGATGCCTCTTCCTGGCTCTAGTGCTCTGGCCTGGGTATCCCAACTTGGGATTGAGACTCCACACTTTTCAGGGAGAACCTTTGCAGCTGAGATATCCCTCCAGAATCTCAGTCACTTCCCGTGGGAGCAGGGCCACCTCTTTGTGCATCTCTGCCCTTCCTACTGGTCTTGATGTGGCTTCTTCTATAAATCCTTGGTTATAAGACTTGTTTTCAGCTAATCTTCAGTTGTTTATTTAGGCTGATTGCTTTATATTTTAATTATAATTCCAGTGTGGTACTGGGAGGAGGTGAGTGTTACAGCCACCTACTTCGCTGCCATCCTGTTAACTTGGGCTTCAATTCTTGATTAAGAAAGAAAGCTTCAGATAAAGAAATTTCAATTCATTCTGAAATCCTTATGTATGACTCAAAGATACAGTTACAAAATTGATTCAATTGTTTTTAAGATCTCAGATGATAAAACTAGAACACATTTAGACACCTTATTTGAGTACATGCACCTAATATTCAGATTAAGAAGAACCAGAAGTATGAATATACTACCAGGATGGCATAGCTTCCTGGAAGCACAGCTGGAGACAGGTCATGTGGTCACAGGGAGGACACAGAAAGAAATAGCCTGTCCCACAGTGATACCCTGGTGATGTTGAGCAAAGTTTTTACCTCTGTATACCTCAGTTGCTCATCTTTAAAGTAAAAATAATAACAGTTTGTGTGGTGTTTGCAGAGTGGTCTCTAAACTGAGGTTCTCATATTCTATTAGACAGACTGCTATGGTGCAAAAAGAAATTGTAAGAACTTCTATTTGTTTATTCATATCATTCTTTTAATTTATGTTTTTGTTTATGCTTTATAAGTACACATAGTATAATTTTATGGTGGTATATTTACATACCTAATATTAAATTAGCAAACACAATTTGTCAGTTCATGCTCAAATAATTTTTTACTGATGGAGACTATTGGCTTAATTCACTGCTTAGCATGTTGCAAGTGCTCAGTAAATGTTAATTATCATCAAATTAATATTTATAATTGTTACAATATCATTATGAGTAAGTATAAAAAGATGAGTTATGCTTATCTGATTTATTGTCTTGCCACCATTGATGAGATTGTGAAGCACACAAAAGTTAAAGATCACAATTATCATAATGAATGACACATCAATTCAGCCACAAAGAGATAATGCTTTTATTATCATTTGTAAGTATGGGAAAATATTAAGGTCAATAAAGAAGGAAAAATTATAATTTTTATGTCCTTAATGTGTAAACACTAAGTACCATGAAAAATATTTGTTATTGGGCTGACTAGACTTGAGTGGTACAGGATCAGTTTGGGGTTTGGGGTTTTTTTTTCTGATTTTTAAATCTCCACTCATGTGAAGCATAAGACCCCAGATTGTGGGAATTCAAGACATCTGTTGGTTCTTCAACACAGCCAGGACCAGGGTTTGGGCGTCTAATCTGGGAACGTCCTTCTGTAGCACAGCCAGTTTCCCTGCCATTCTTCGCGAGGACTGTGTGTATGGCACCAGACTTACTTTCCCAGAAGTGCTTCTGGGACCTCTGTCTGCACAAAGGGGCTGTTAAATGTGTTTCCCTCCCTGCTGGCTCAGCTGACTCCTGGGCCTCAGGTCACATACAGCTCATAGTTCCTATCAACTTTTCCCAAAGGACCCCTGGGCTCCCGCAGGAGCCAGCACTTCCCTGGAACAGGAAGTTCTATTTACACTGTCTTGGAGCCAGTTGCTCATCCATAAAAGGGAAAAGAGCCCTTTAGGAAAAGGGCAGGGTGCTTGGAAACTCTTTAAAAGTGAAAGCTTTGCAACCAGTTTCTGTTGTTGTACACTGTTGATTGATACAGTTTTCTAGAATATAAAAACACATGCTCTTTGGACTAGTTGAACAGTAAATCTAAAAGCTGAAACTACAATAAATATAAAATATGGGGAAAATAGCATGTGAACCCTCCAGAGTACACATCTAGTGCAGTTATTTCTTTTATTGACCTTCTAGAACAAAATTCCTTGCAGACATACTGGTTTATACATGAATTATTCAATAATACTTTAAATGAGGAAGAAAAGCTATCCAGACTTTGCAATGTCATAATGTTTATGTCTATGGATGGTTGCTACTAACTGCCTAAGTTGGTGGCTAGCATGTTCTTAATCATAATTTAAATTATTAAAAATAATTTTTAATTACAGTTACTATAAATAATAATTATGAATAATTATTATGAATAGTTATGAAGAGTTAAGAACATTACACATACAAATTCATTTAACCCTCGTTATAACCTTGTGATTTAGGTATTATCAGAATTCCCAAAGTACAGATGCTACAAAGAGGTTTAATAACTTAGCTGAAGTCATGATAAACAGTGAAGCCAGAACATAAACCCTGGAAATCTGGTCCCATGTATTGGTGGCCTAGCCATTATATTCCACTGTCTGTTATACTCTACCAAACCATGTCTTAAGCAGTTTAGATCCATTAGCATGTTTAATTTAAACAACGCAAATAATGTGGCAAGTTTCACGAACTAAAATATCTCATCGCTTTTTATATATTCAGCACCTGCTAACACCTAGGACCATTACTAAAGAGTGATTCTGATGTCGTTGGGACTAGAGAAATAGGCTGGAAGTCAGCATCCTTTGTGTGAACACCTGTGCATTGTTGGTCAGAGATCACCATGTGTCCAGCCATGTCTGCCCTCCCCTCTCCATCATCACTTCCCCCCAGAGCTTTGCAGCCCCATGTGACACAAGGTTCTCTGCATGTCACTGATGCAATAAAATCCTCATTGCCACACATTTTCATTGCCTGGGACATGCTCCTTCACCTTTCAACCGCTCCAGGTCACTTTACAAACTCCACCTTAGGAATTGCCTTTCCTGACCACAGCAGAGAATGTTAATCTTTCCCTCTTTCTTTGTGCTCCCTGGACCCCATGGGCTTCACTTACTGCTTGTAGCTTAATGTAGGGCCATTTCTTTTTGATAGTGCCAGCCTGCAGGCCCTTGAGAACAGAACTGTGTCTTATGCAACTGTGAAGTTCCATCACTTAATTTGTACCTCACACAGAGTATACAGTTGGTAAGTGTGGAGTTGCTTTGTTAAACTGATTCAATCATCTTCTTTGGAAGTTACTTTCCCAAATCAGCAAGCCTCTGTCATGAGGACTGTCTTAGGGAAACACCTCAGGAGACTGAGAGATGATTTTTGGTTCTAGCAATCTGGAAGTCATTGATGACTCTAACAAAGAGCCATATTGCAGTGAGAATTGAAGGAATTAGAAGGTGGAAATGCAACAAGAAAGCTATAAACAACACACTGGAAAAATCTGATTATGAATGGAAGCAACTAATAGGCCAGTAACTGAGAGATGCAAGGTTCAAGAGTGGGTTTTGCAAGCAAGAGTGGGGTTTCTTGCTTGTCTAGCTGTTGCTGCTATTAATAAGATTACAGGAACTTTTGTATATTGAAGGGAAGAAGAAATGTGTTGAAAGGAAGAAGGGAAAGATGAAAGCAATAACCGATAGCCTAATGTTTGAAAGAAAATAGTAAGTAATCGCC